>NW_009215491.1:0-5304 GCF_000690835.1 Fulmarus glacialis
GGGGCTTTGGCCGTGGCCACGTGCTTAAGTGATGTGGGAGCACGTGCGGCCGGAGCAGCTCAGTGCAAATTTACCCACTGCAAAATGTCCTTGAAGCTGCCTGCCTGTGACGGGTAAATGGCAGCAAAGGTCAGTGAAGCTAATTCGACGGTAACGAGCCTGGTTCTGCACCGCTCACCGATATGGTGGCCCTGTCCTTAAAAACACCCACACCCACCCCAAAACCATCTCGCAGGGCGCAGAGAGGTTCCCAGGAGCAGGGCTCCCTTGTTTTCCCTCCTTAATACTGTGTTTACAAAATGCATTTGCTTTTTATTACAACCAAAAAAAAGCACAACCCAGCTAGGACTGCTAGGAACAGCTTAATTGATAACAATTAGCTGCAGCACAATTGTGATTCAGGTGGCGTTTTGGAGCATGAAGGAGAAACTTGACACTTTTGCTTGTGTGCGCGGACATAAGAAATCCCAGGCAAAGTTAATGGAAACTGAGCGGCTGAGTGACGCCGAAATTCAAATGTACTGTAAAATTACTAAATTATTTCAATGTCACAGGAAGGCATCGCACTATTTCCAGGATTATTAGCCCTTGCAGAGTTTTAATAATATTTGGTCAAACACCTCAGGACCACATCACTGGGATATTATAAAATCACTGGGATAGTATAAAATATTTTCATATTTTAGGAGGAGGGAAAGAAATCCCTGTTTACAGCAAAGGGGAGGTGACAGCCCTGAAAAGACCCCCGATGGGGTGAGATGCCAGCAGGTCGAGGGGTGTGCGGGGTGCCAGCCCCACACTCCCCAAAGCCACCCCGTCCCTGCCTGGCGGCGGGTGCCCTGGCGGGGGCCTGGCAGTCCCCTCCTCGCCAAGGCAAAGGACACTTTATGAAATTGCAGTTGTCTGAAGCAGTCGAAACACCTGCCAGTCATGGCGGGGGTTTTTGGCAGTCATGGCGGGTTTATTGGCCAAGCTCCCCACAAGGGGGGCTGCATCTCAGTGCCTCCGCCTTAATTAGTGTCACCACAGTCAGATGCAATTTATGTTTAACTATACATAGGGAATATGAAGACAGTCCCAGCGTCTACTTTCAAACCAAAGGAAAGAGGTGGAGGCTTCAACGGTTTTTCCTAGAGAACAAGGGAAATTCTTAGCTGGAGAATGTTGGCCAAGCTCCCCACAAGGGGGGCTGCATCTCAGTGCCTCCGCCTTAATTAGTGTCACCACAGTCAGATGCAATTTATGTTTAACTATACATAGGGAATATGAAGACAGTCCCAGCGTCTACTTTCAAACCAAAGGAAAGAGGTGGAGGCTTCAACGGTTTTTCCTAGAGAACAAGGGAAATTCTTAGCTGGAGAATGAGCAAACCCTACTATTAACAGAGAGTATTTCCTGGCTCCAGCAAGGGCTGGCTTTGTCTATTAAAAATAAACACACAAACGAAAAAAGGATAAAGTGACCCTACAGGATCAAGTTCTGAAAGCATAAAAAAAAGCACAGAAACATGCATTCCGTTTGCATGCTAAATGTGAGCACAGAAAGGGCGTTTATGCAAGACAAGCTAGGCAGCTCCAGGTATGCTTGTGAAACTCAGCGTGAAAACTACACACACATGCTTAGATTCATTTTCACAGGCTTCTCGTAGCTTTGCATGGAGCCATAGTCCTGATCTCAGGGAAATAAATGTCCTGTACGAACCTGTAAAGTACATGTATTTTCTGGCAAAAGAGAACATACTATAGCCATCTTGCAGGCAGCGGGAATTCCAGGTGGCAATGCCTGGCCAGGAGGGAATATGTTTGGAGGTTGTGATACAGGTGTGATGCAGCTAGAAAACCAAGTGTTTCAGGCTCATTACCAACAGTAAAAATGGCATTTTCTAAAGTAGGTAGACCAAGAACATGTGGGCTAAAACTGGAAATGAAGGAGGGCAGCCCCTGCCCCAAAGCCATGCAACAAATCCTACCTCAGCAGAGCACTACATCCCAGAAGAAAGCTATCATTCGCTCAGTAACATATGCTTTCCTTATATTTAAAAAACATCTAAGCCATATTGTTGTAAAAATGTGTCTCAACGTACGAAAACTGTTCCAGGGCTTCTGCCAGAGCCTGCATATAGATGGGCCAAAAATACGTCTCCCAGCAGCACAAATCCATCCTACTTGTCCACAGCATCACCACCCTGAGAGCACACAGCTGGCTCAACATCACCAGCACTACCTATTGCTCAGCAGCCAAGGAAATAGAGATCACTATGTCATGAACTTATCTTATGCTTATCTCTGCACCTCCTTTTGTCATGTGCAGCTAGAGCATAGCCCTAGATTTTTATTTTCTGTTAGGTCTTTGCAAGATCCCTCATTTTGCCATGACAAATTCCCATCAAACTTAAGTTTGACAAAATACATCATCAAAAGAACTGTGCGCATCAGTCTCCTTCCCACTGGTAGTGCTGGACAAGAAACAACAGCGTTTGATAAACAGCTTTGGATCCTACTGTGTTACCTACACCAGGCTGAAAGGTCTGTGGCTCCCACACCCAAGGAAAGGAGACAGTAGAAGAAAAATATACCTTACAGATCATCCGGACTTAGAGAAAACTTAAGAAAACCTCTCAGGCACCCCTCAAACTCAAACCAAGGCCTTCTGTGAACATACTACTTGCATGTCTGTAGTCATTAATGCGGGTAATACTCCTGCTTAAGAAAAGCATCACTTTTGGCTTAGCTGTCTTAGCTTGTCCTCAAATATGTTCCTTCCCCAGGAAGGTAAAGTTGGGCTTAAACCTGAAACTACTTGCCCCTGTTGATTTGATTCTTAATGCACCAAACCTAAGTTCAAAATCAGGTTTAATACTTGCTCAGTTTTAGTCTGAAGTGCTTCTTCCCAACAGAGATTACAACTGTTTGTCATTTAAAATACGGTGGCCCTACTCCTCCTGAAAGGTTGCCGAAGTCACCCAATACCGACACCACCACACTCTGCAAATTTGCCATTGGGGAACTACAGGCACTTCCTGAAATTAATGGTTCTCTATTACCCTTGCTTCTAGATGGAGGGAGGCAAATCTCTTCCACTGGGCTTGGAGATAGTGGGAAGCACCACCTGGAAAAATATAGGGCCTGGCAAACCCACCCGAGAGGGCACCCCAGCCTGGGGGTGCAGAGGATGCACCCGGCTCGCTTGGGAATGGGATACTCATCCCCTGCTCGAGCAGAAAACCCCTCCCTAAGTCAGACACGTACTGCGCTGAATCCTTCCTCACCTTCTCCCTCTCCCCTTTGCTCTCGCTGGCGCTATATGATTAATATCACATCAAATTTGTCTTTGTACAATATCCCACCGATCTTTCTTTGTGTAATGTTCGCTTTACATCAGGTGACAGTTTTAGTGATTCCTCCTTTATTTGCATGTCCCCTTGAAAAAGCTTCATTTCTCCTTCTAATCAAGTCATTAATTTTCACAAAAATCGTTCTCACCCTGAGATGGCTGGATTCTAATTTGTCTCTGTCACACAAATGACGAGTATCACCTCATTGCCATGCTGTGATGTTCCTCCACATACCTGTATTTGAGTAGGAAAAGCACCAAGATTATTTTTCCACGGCCGTAACTGCTTTTCTCTGTGGCAGTTTGATTCTATCACGATCCTTCCTTCAGGTGCTTTGTAGTAATATTATACAGCTGCTTGCTTTTTATTTCAAAGCAGATCTTGTTCATGATTTTTTTGTAATGGGAGAAGTGGAAATGACAGTGCCAAAATTACCTTTCCTTTTTCTCTTCTCTGCATCCTGTTTACCAACAGTGCTGCCCACCTGGGATGACAGCGCATACCCTCCTGCTCTCAGATTGATGCATCTTTCCGAAACCTCTTCCCCTTCCCCTTCCACAGTGTTCAGCACATGGATTTTCACATGCTTTAGCCACAAACACAGCCCTGTTACAAAAGCTAAATGCATCATGGTAAGGCACAGTTTATGCAATCTGAAATCCCACCTGGGCAGCTCCTCCCTTTCCTAGTCTTCTTCCAACTGCATCCCTTCCCCCTCCTAAATCTTTTTTTTTTTTTGATCCAAAACTGTCCTCCCTAATTCTGGGCCACAAGTCAGGAGAATTGTTAAATGCTTTCAGAAAAGCTAACATGAAGCGTGGCTGTAAAGGACGATGGAGGGCTGTACAGTTTGCAACCCACTTCCTTTGGCACCTGCCTTTTGTAATCAAAACAACAAAACTACTAACTACATCTGATTTACTACAGCACTTACACATCTCCTGCATACACCAGGAATATGCAGCAGAGAAATCAAAGACTGAAAGTCAGAGTTGGCAGACTCCTGCACCTACGTCGTGGCCACTGGACCATCCTTACTCTCCTCCTGACCGTGAAACTTGCTTCCGACAAACAGCGCTCTGCCTCCACCGAGCCTGCCTGACTACAAACGCCGACTTTTCCAAGGGAAAGATCTTTCTTCATGACTCACAGAATATCTGTGATTTTCTTCTGTGTCATTTACTGTAAGGCACTAACTTGATCAAAAAAACTGGCCTCTCGTAAATTTGAAGAACACTGATCGAATTCTTTCTCTTCTTGCTGCTCTTCTCCTTGTGGAAATGTACTTGAGCCCCAGAACCATCCCCAAAAGCATATTTGGAAAAAGGCTGGGGCTGCCACTCTTTCACTAGCTATTCCCAGCATACAGGATATTAGATATCAACAAATTCCAGTCCAATATCATCGAATAAATCAAATCTTTCTCTTAAACACAGATTACTTCAGCTTCATTAAAGCATCAGGGTTGTAATGCACACCCTCGAGGACTGCCCTGCCTTTTTGCTTTCCTTTCTGTTGTGCTTACCATACCGCCTTGCAGAGAACACTACCAAAAGCGATGGGAGAAGAAAAGTGGAATCATTCACAGAGGATCTGAAGACCTTGAAAGGTTTTTTTTTTTTGTTGCCAGCTCAGCAGATAACGTCCACCAATGGGCCTGGATTACCTGCTTATATATTCACACAGTGCCCAGGATTCATGTTCTTGCTACATGGTAATACTGAGCACAGCACTCCGGGGAGAGGGTTATTCACCAGAGCGATCGCCTGGTCCTTGCCCTCAAAGTTTTTCATAGCAATGCCTCCCCTTCCTTATCTGGCCTTCTCCCTTATCACCTTTCCTTCTGCCCCTCCTCTCCCAGCGATGCCCCAGCGCCGGTTTGATAAGCAGCCCTCATCTGCGAGGCCACCCCCCTTTTGTTCATACGTCTCCTAAAAGCCCCCATCTCCCCTCGCGTGGAGCCAAATCCA
>NW_009215491.1:5335-41991 GCF_000690835.1 Fulmarus glacialis
GCTGAACAGCAACTGACCCAACGCACCCCCCAACTGCGCGCACGTCGTGGGGGAGCGCTCTGCCAACAGCTCCATTCCATCGGAGGGGAATTCAAATACCGCGCTGGGGCTAATTTTAATGCTGGCAGGAGCAAGCTCCAAGGCACCAATTCAGCAAATTACAGAAGCATATATTCAATTGCAAGTGTTCAAGACTCAGTTAATAGGGGTGAACTGTGACTGAAATGATTGATTTTGTGCAATACCATCTCCCTCCCTCTCCCACTCTTGTAGGCTGTTATTACGTTGTGTGCAAACATTGGTCACATTTTTCCAACCTTGTAATTGCACAAATCAATGAAATTCTCAACCATAAAAAGGCAAAGTAGCAGAGGGTTTCCTAACATGTTTCATCGTTGCTGAAGAAATCAGAGAAGATCAAATGAATCATTGTATTTGAGTACCATTTCAAACCCCAACTTCAGGACAGAAATTAATTTTTTTATTTTAAACTCAGAAATAAACAGACAACAAAGGTTGCAATTTGCATTTCTACTGTGAAATCCTCCAAATGCATTTCAGTGTTTGCTTCGAGATACAACGCAATAGATGTAAAGCATGAGTACAGGGGGAAAGCACGTGTACTTTTTAATCATCCTGAAATAAAACTTCTACAAGTGGCAGCTCACAGAACAGCAGAAAAGAACTTATTTCTAGATCTGGAGGTAATGCCGTTATTTGTAAAGGTTCAGCTGGTCTTGAAAAAAAGTAAATGTACGAACTCTGGAAAATGTCTTTTTTCCCAGCTGGGAGAAATTGTTACAATTCTTATAAAGTCTTGTAAGAAATAATGTGAAACAATACCGAGCAACGCTACCCAGCAAAAATTCAGATTCATTTTGTATGATGGATTTACCTTGTTGGTCCCCAGACTAAAAAGTTTTCATTCAGTTCTAATTTACTCAGCCAGGCTCCTGATTTTATAGACACACAGCAAACTCGACACAGATGAATCACCTTGCAAAGAGCGGACCTGGAGTACAAGCAAACGTTAAGCCTTTGCTCTGGTGTAAAAGCAGACAGGAAGAGAGATTTCCATGTTTCGCAGGCTGTTGCATTTAATAAAAAAAGTTTAACTGAAAACTCGGACATTTTCTTTTCCATCAGATTATTGTTATTGCTAAGTCACTTGATTCTAAGACAGTCTACAGCTTAGGGGAAATCACCTCTGGTAACACTTGTGAATTCTTACAGGGAGGTGTATCTGGGTTAACAATGTCTGCTAATTGTATTTCGCCTTCAGTTTTCAGGCATCCGACTATGGATTACTGTGACCTTATGCTGTGTGTCAATGCAGAATTGCTGTCTGACCAGGGCTGTATGTCAGAAGACAGCATCTCACCTGGGACCAAATTTTGTGCTGAATTCCAGCTCTCTCCCCAGATAGCTCACACTTGTCCCCCAACTGCTCAAATCCACCTCTGCTCTTGAAGCAACCTCAGTGAATCCCCAATTTCAAGTGCCCTGAATGCAGGTCTCCAAAAAAACTAGAGAAGAGAGAAAGCTACTGAAAAGGGGAGACTCACAGATCCAAAATCATCATCTGGAAAAGAGTTCAGAGGGACAGACATGGGATTCTCAATACGAAATAATCACAGATGTGGGATCTGCCAAGGCAAGGAGGAAAATAAAAGCCAGTGGAGGAATACCTGATAAGAAAACAAGCAAGATGGCAACAGGTCGAGAAGGTCGAGAAGGTGCAAGACACCACCATGTCTTAAATAAAAGAATTTTTGTTACTGTTTTTGAAGGCTTTTATTCAGTGGCTTGGTAATCAGTAAGAACAACAGGGTTTCTTTTCTTATTTTAAACAGCATCAACTAAATTAACCTCCCTGTAAGAATTCACACCTCATTTTAAACCTTCCAGGCCCCTCTTTGGGTACTTAAGGAGCAGTCAGGCATTTAATCACTGCCTGGATTTCAAGTAGCGCAAAGAGCTGCATCCCATAGATTGACGCATGGTTTATCTGAAAATACATTTGACAGAAAGCAGGCCACAATATGGATTTTTAGGTCCTATAATTAAAATATCTGCCTCAGAGTGTCAGATCTTAAAGAGTTACACAGGTACAAGCACTTTCCAAATGTGATGGAAAATCTTAGTAAAAGGAAGGAGACCTTTGAGAGAATTTGGGGGTCAACCCCTTCCTGAAATTAAAAAAAAAACCAAACCTGAAAACATTAAGTCTTACTCTCCCTTTTAGGGAGGAGGCAGAATTAGGTAAATGCCTGAAAATGTTCCATTTGCTGAAATTAGTGAAAAAGAAAAAAAATCCAAAATATATCTCTCAAACAACCCTCCCTGATTAAAATACATAGCATCTTGTGTTCAGGTCTATAAGACGTTTCTTGGGGATTAATGTTAGATTTTATTTTGTGTTATGTGAATTCCCTGCTATATATTATATGCATAGCATTGTAACAACCATCAGATAACTAGGATCCCTTCTATCTTATTTTTACTTCAGTTTGTTTGGTGAGAGGATGGAATAAGCAGTTTTTCCTCCTCCGAGAATAATAATAGGAAGAATACAAAAATTTTCATCTTTGCTTGTGTCTGCATTTATGTTTTTTTACTTGCTCCTGGGATCCCACAGCAGTAACATTCCCTCAGATTAAGTTGCGAGTCCTTCGTTGTTGGTCATGATTGATTTTTAACTCCATCACCTTCAAAATTCCCATGCCCTAAAGCCGCTGCTTTTATGTTTTCTTCTCTTCCTCAGTAGAAGTTGTCTGGGGGAGAGCAGAAGGACGGGGCTGGATTGAGATTGATCATCCTCCCAGTGGCATTTGAAGATTCAAGCTGTGCCTTGTCGCCAGGCGCAGCAGGGAGGATGCAGTGGCGGCAGCTTTGCAGACATCAGCGGGCGCTACCTGTTCGGCTATCGAGTTTCCAAGGGTTTTAAATGGCTTCTGAGCACTACCCACTAGCAGAACAGGTATCCTCCACTGCAGTCCCTCTGGAGTCAAATAAAACCAACATCTCAAAGAGAGATGTAACAGCACCTGCCAACTTTCACCTGTTTAGGAGGGGATGCAATAAGGAAAAAGAACAGACAATTGTGACTGTTTTATTCCTCAGACAACGTTACCAAAATGATCTGGGGACACTGATGATGCTAGTATCATTTTTTGGCTTTAGAGGAGGACTAGACACCAAATACGCTCAAATAAGGTAGTAGGTTTTTCAAGACTTGCTCCCAAACTGAAAATGCACATTCTTTTCTATGTTTCCAATTGAGGGAGAAAAGATCTTTTACATTTAGTACTTTTTGACTGAAGTCACCAGGAATGGAGCAATGCCTAAAGCCAACCACGTTGAAGTGTTTTGTTGAATTGGGTCATATAGCTTTGGCCACAAGTCACTCTGAGATGAGCTTCCCTCACCAGATACTGCTGAGAGTCTAAGGGAAGACGGACTGAGAACAAGAAGAATATGAAGCGCATAAAAACTTTCTACTATCAGTTTACTTCAGATTATTTCCTAATAAATTCACAGCTCCCCCTGCTTGTCCCGTAACTTCATTAAGCAAGAGGCTATAGCTAGCTGGAAGGTGTCCATACTAAACTGCCAGATTCAGGATTTTAACACCAGTTTTGAATAAACTGCACATCTTCCAAACCCAATAGTTTAAAACAAACCGCTCCAGTATTGTTTATAGACAAGGATATCGTTTACAGTCAGCAACAATAATTCTATAGCCTCCAAGTCAGAGACACGAGGAAATAATATCTCACTCATCTCTGTATCAAGGACAGAAGTCAATTTGTTCTGGAACAGCATATATTTTCATTTTGTGAACATAACAAAGGTGAGTACCCTTGAACTGCTGTGAGCAAAGCCTTTCCATTTTGAAATTTAGATTCAGACAAAAACTGAAGTGCAAGATTGCTGTATCTTCTGAATGATCCTAAAGTTCAAGCATACTTTTATAAGAGTATGAATGTCTCGGCCTGCGGCTCCTTAAGCCGGTACCTTGGTGAAATGAAGGAGACAGAGGCACTCAACACTAAGGTTAAAGAGGCTGTTTGGGCAGACACAGAAGCACACAGAAAGCAGTAAGGCAAGCAAAACCAGGGAATTTTGCAACAAAATAACTCTCAGGAAACTTTTCATCACAGCGTCAGAAGAGCAGGTCTAGAAGAGGCCCTGGGAGGTCACAGAGCCCTTCCCTTTGCCCAGCCACACAATCCTCCCTAAAATAATTTAAAACTCTCTGGGTACTCTCACACACTTACGAAGACCAAGATGACTGTCAGATATAGTTCATTATATGGCCATACAACTACCTGAGGCCACCAAGTCTACTGTTAAAATGAACATATATGCCCATGTGTCTCTGCTACAACCCTGCCACCTTCTGTTCCCATCTCGTTTGCCCCTATTTACTTGTTGCTGTCCTAATTGCTATGAGGACTTGGACTAACTTCACATTATTTGTATAGCATCTATGACACCTACTCCCTCAATCAGTTCTTTAACATACCATAGTATATGACAGTAGAGGAATGGTAACCAAACGAATTCTCCTCTTCCTTCTGTAAATGCTTGTTCTTCCCCACCCCACCTACATGGCTTTTCCACCGCTGACTTCTCACCAGTGCAAAAGGAACTTTCTCCTGCTTTTCTGATCACTGGATTTTGTAAAGGTGACTCATTACTGCAGATCATACGCAGCAGCTAAGGACAAAAGGTGTCACACACTTTGCACTCATGGTGCTGGTCAACAGCCCTCACCTCTTTGCAGCAATCCCAACCGAACGCTCAGCATGGCAATATCTACTACAGGGTCAAGACCAGCTCCTTGCTTGAGGTCGGTAACAGCAGCAGACCAGTAGCTGGCTATGTACCCAGCCCCACATGTCCAGACACAGCCCTCTATTCTGATGGCTCTGGGGTGCATAAGGATATACAAGGACGGTTTTGTGGTCCAAAAGAATGCAGAAGAAACCGCTTTTTTCCTTCCTATTTCAAATGAGTTTAGTATTTGTTAATAGCTTCAGACCTACACTACATAAAATCCTCATATGCCATTCAGTGACAGTCCCATCCACAGTCGCCACTGTGGTTTACCCGCGAGAAGTCCACCCTTCCCAACAGCATATCGGGTTCTTTCTTTTCCACCCATTTAAAACCAGAAAACTCAATCCCAGGTAAGTAACGCTCGGATGCAAGTAGGGATCGCCAAGGTGTCTCAGCATAGCTGCATTTGCCTCCCAGTGCAGCCTGGTGCCACACCATGACAGCCAATACCCTAAATTCTTTCATGCCAGGCCAGGACTTTTCCAGGCTGGAGCCTTTTTGGAGAGTAAGACGTGCAGAGAATCTCACAGCTGACGTTCGCTGGGTATTTACCCAAACCACCTCTATTTATCATTCACTGAAATAAAGAAAAACAACCCAAATCACCTCTATTTATTAGTCATTCAACTAGAGGAAAACAAACGCACAACAAAAATGAATGACAGGCTACATCCAAGCAAATAACTCAGAGACAAAGGATGCAAAGGCATTGCTTAGAGACCCTCCAGGAACTCCCTGACCGCTGCTGGGGGGAGTCAGCCTCCCACCTACAGTGCATCCATAAACGCAGAGGATGAAGGCTGTGCTCTGACCGACGCAAACGCGAGTGGCTGTGCCTTCCCATGTGCATGGCAGCAGGCGGAGAGGGGGAACAGCGCAGCCGAGAGAGCAGAACGGCGTCTGAAGTCTTTCCCAGATAGCCAGGGAGATAAAAGATGACAACTACAAAGCACGCAGCCTGAATGGTGCAGGTTAAATATGGGCTCCCACTGCCATTATTTATCCTCTGAAACAGCTGAGAAACTTCCAAAGTAGTTAATATATCACAGGAGCGGAGGAAGCGAGACCAACTGTATAAACACACCTCGGGGCCTGCTACTGTTTCCCATTAACCGCCTGTCTCCAAAAAGGTCTGCTATTAGACAGCCTCCTGCTGCAGCCACTCTGATCGAATGCTGCAGGTAGGGCAGGGAATTAGAGTGAAACACATCTCTAAAGATGACTCACAAGTGGTTTTTCAGGGAAACTACATTTACGTGGCAATTATTCTGGGAGGGGCTGAGGCCACTCACACGCTCGAGCTCCCGTTCTCTGCCTGTCCCCCTGCAAAGCTGCCTCTGTCACATCAGCTCTTGTGCAGGGAGAGATGCAGAAGAGGATGCAGTTGTGCATTAAACGGGAAAAAATGCCAGCCTATTCCAGTAAGGTTCAAGCTGCAAAAGGCAACATGGATGAAATCAAATGGAAAGGACCTCATTCGAGTTCACACAGGACGCAGATGAACCCTGAAAAATTACCAAGGACTGCTCTCCTAGGGGTCAGAACATGTCAGGGAAAAGCGTGCTGAGGCTAGAAGTCTATTAAAAAAGTTTTACGGGTGCAAGAATCTAAGACAGCTGAAATACCTTTTCTTGGTGTTACCATCACACTGCCTACAAGGAAGGAGGTGCGAAGCTGCAGAGCAGTTCTCAGTTCGGCTTTACAAGAGACGAGGGCTAACACTGCTGTGCACTGGAGCTGTGAACTCAAACACAGCTAACGTGAAATAGAGAGTTTTATGTCCCTTGGGGAGGAAGCCTGGTAAGATTATTGAAAACTGCCTGGTTTACCTCATACCATAGCCTACAGTAGGCATGTAGTGTCAGCAAAAATGCCTGTCCCAGTCTTTTTTTTTTTTTTTTTGCACCCCAAGTATCATAATCTTTCTGTTGAGTAGTTTGAGAACAAGTGAGTCCATAGGCCCACTTGACCAAAGCTCTTTATAGAGAAAATGCGTGGTGGTAACATATTTAAGAGAAGCACAAGCAAATCAGATGATGTCTGGAGATGCTGAAGCTGTATGTCTGTCCAGCCCCTGGCCCTGGGCAGCTCCCAAGCAGCACAAACCACACAGCCTTAAGCTGGCGAGTCTGTATCTGCATCAGCTCTCCTGAGGGCAAATCAGCTATTTGACTTGCCCAGAAGAAATGCCTGAAACAACTCAAGCTAAAAGGAAAATACTATGGGGCAAGGTTCAAAGCACCTGAACCGAGCAGAAACCTTCCTGCAACCTTAACCATCACTGTCACTGTTATTTTCAGGAACAAAATGTAATGCAAATGGTAATACAGCACATCACAATTAGGGTATGTCAGACAGATGCCTTTGAAATGAAGGAATGGTGATAATTACAGTGTATAAGCAAAAAATTTGGTTTTACTGTTCAGAAATCTTCTTCTCTTTTATATGGGGGAATGTAGCATCTGCTACTAATATAATGCACCAATAATTGAGGCATACAGTGTATACTCACGGGAACCAT
Source organism: Fulmarus glacialis (assembly GCF_000690835.1). Lineage (NCBI taxonomy): Eukaryota > Metazoa > Chordata > Aves > Procellariiformes > Procellariidae > Fulmarus > Fulmarus glacialis. The sequence continues at coordinate 12,702 of NW_009215491.1, forward strand.
AAGGCTGTTTTATTTATTCTTGGCCAACTGCGAAGATAAACAGATTTCACCGAAAGCGGTACATATGGAATCCTATCTTCATGGAGAGCCTATATATTTCTGCAGGGAGATAAGTACTGAAACACAATAGAGTCTCAGTTGTGAATGCTAATGGAACTAGCAGAAAATAAGGTAGTACCATCAAGTTTGACCTTGAATCCTCCCCTCTGCATGGAGGAGTGGCATCGAGGTTAGCCAAGTACCTGTGGAGGGAATGGTTTTATGACTTCTTAAGAGCCCAAGCTCACTGAAACAAAAATCAAGCTTCAAAGTCCAAAACTACCGTAGGCGCTTGCTTGAAACACGAGCAGAGGGGTCTAGATTAAAGGTAAATAAGCAAAGAGTGAATACAACTCCCATTCCCTGCCATGACACCTTGTGCACAAACAATGTATTCATACACTGCTTGATCCTTACTACAGATGACTCGGGGGGGCGGGGGGAGGGAGGGGAAGCAAAAAGGTATTAAAATAAATGTACGCGCACACAAATAAATGCAAGTTCATAAAGCCTGGCAGGTGATCAGTACCACAGACAACTAACTAGCACTCATATCCACGAATGTTATCTTGCACAAAGGTGTTTCATTTTGGATTTGACAGCCAGCCAAAAGCGGACATATTTTGGAGGGATCCCTCACAGTTGTTGCGCAGAGAGACTGGAAGGGAGAGCTCTCCATGCCAACCTGCACTCATTACAATAATCCTCCTTCCTAATGGCTTTAGCGTTGCAGACAGATCTCTCACTTTGCTCTCTTGCAACGTGATTATAAACAAATCAGTCTGCTAAGGTGCACAGATCTTTCAGACAATAACCCTAACACAGTATTTGCTCTTCTTCCTCTCTCTGCTAAGCTAAATGCTGCTGTCTTCATCCTTCAAGGAGAGCTGAAGACGATGACAGGAACTCCATCAGGTCCAGCCTTTTGATTAACTCCAGCATGTAACGTTTCGCTTCTGGTGAGGTTTGTAAGCAGAGAGGAAAATGACGACTTTGCCTAGGAAAATCCTAGATAAAAGAAGTCCTAAACCTAACATTTCCATTGACTCCATAAAAGAGCTGTTTGGCTTTGCACAATCTCAAACTCCACTGAGTGCAGTGAATCGAAATCTGTGGTAGAAGCTTTCCAAGTACACACAGGAGAATATCCGTTTTTCTTCCCAGGGTTGTAAGCAAAAGATATATATCAGCTTTAAGAAGAAACTGCATCTGCTTATGAATGAGTACAGATTACAAACAAGGCTTTTTTAAAAAAACTGTCCTAATAACTCAGCTTCTGTCACCGACTAGCTGAATGGGAAGCAAATCATGTCTCCAAAAAATGCTCATTGGCTACATTAGAACAATCTCAAAATTATTTTATTAACCTGTGATGACTCTTCAGAAACTTTAACATGGTTACCACGGACTGTGCCTGAAGTGAGAGGCAGTCTTTTCTAAATCACATGTTGCCCAGGCTATGTACAGCCCAACCTAATCGACCTTTACCCCTACAGGGTTTCCAACACAGACATCCTGCATCTCTGAGCAGAAAAGAGGAAAGTCTACTCTGATTCAGGGAGGGTCTGGAGACAAACACACAGCCCTGTTTAAACCATTTCTGTTCCTGACATCTTCCAGCAGTGAAGATCCCACAATCTCTCCAGCTAAGCTATTGCAATGCTTTGCCATCTTCAGCATTAGAAAGATTCCCCCTAATACTTAACTTGTGTCCCCCTTGCTGCTATTTAAGACCATGTCCAATATCCTTCTTCACTACATCCTTTTATACACATAACACCAGTTACCTCCTTCCATCCTAGGTCTCTTCTACACCAAACCTTTCCTCTTTCTTCCGCCCCCCCTTTTTTTTCCCCACTCTGCCAAAAACTGGGTGCAATGCTACAGCCAACAGCTGACTTCACCTCCTCTCAAGAGATAATCTGTTTATAACACCAAATACGATACTAGCTTTCTTTGCAGGAGCTCATGCCTAGCTTTCAGCTTATGATTCCCCAGTAACATCCACATTCATAATGGCTGTTACAAGGAAATCCTTTCCTCTCGCATCCATTCCAACACAACACACTAGATATTTTACAGCAAGGTCACACGCAGGATTAGGCTCCAGTTCTGAAATTTGCTCTACATAATGGCTTTTAGATCTGAATACATTTGCAGTAGCAGTGTCTGAATGAACCACTTCCATTAATACAGTAAAGAGTATAAGATAAAGAGTTTACCAGGTGAATCCCTCCGTGAGTGCTTCAAAAAATGAGTTTGAGCTACCAGTTTAGAGATGATGCATTTGTTTCCTCCAGCCTCACCTAAAAGTCAACAAGCTCCCCCTTGCCCACCGGCTGACAGGCTCCCGGTGAGGGAAGAGAAAGCGGAGAGCAGCAGCGTGGCTGTGGGGGCTCGGCAAGACATGGCTGCCATCACTCGCAGCCGCCGGCCTCCTCCCCCCTGCACTGCTCTTGCCTCAGCTCCATCCCTCTACCCTCCCACCGGCAGGTCTTATCTGATTTACTGATCTATTACCCATTTATATTAGGAGCTTCTTCAGGACAAAATTGAAGCCTCCATCTCCATGAAAGGCTATAAAGAAACCCACACACATTCAAGAATCATTACAGGGTGATATTTTACTCTGTTAGCCCATTAAACAACAGATGAAATACCAGGCTACTGAAATCACAACAGCGGTGCGGTTTCTAAGACACAGCCCTTAAAAGACCGCATATCTTTTATTCTCGGGATTCTCAGAATCTATATTTTTTTTTTATATTCCAGAAGGCCATCATCTGCAGGAAAGACTTTATCTTATCGCTTGGCAATGGCAAATCTATTTTCAGATGATGTTCAGAGGCTACTAGTATCACTCACTACTGCTTGCAAATGTTGGCATTACAACTGTTATTTCGTCTGAGTGGAAGGATGAATTACATTTAGATTAATAACTGAGACTCCAAAAAAAAATTTAAAATGTATTTACCAGACGTTAGTTCCAAACTGGGTTTGCCACTTGGATTTGTTCTCCATTCCCTGGAGTTGTGCATCAAGGCCTGTCTATGCGGAAGAAGTGCTTCATGCTAAAGTAGAAATAATTTAATGCAGCCTAATTGTTTCATGGAAGCATCTTTAAAATGATGCATAGTTTGTTTCCCAGAAGTCCCTGGAAAATATTTCAAGATAAATTGCACCGCTCTTGTCAACGCAGACCAGGCAGGCCCTGCGCTCTTCAGTACCAGTGTCGCTTCCACCGCCACCACCACAGGGCCTGGTGAGCCCCCGAGCCCGTGGTGCGCTATGCTCGTACACCTTGCTTGATCCTCGACACAAGGGGCACTTTGAGCAGCTTAGGGGGACCCACAGAAAACACAGAATTTGTGTAGCCTGTGAAAATAAAGAGCCATTTTGGCTGCAAGCAACCCCAGGTCTCAAAGTTAACTGAATGTCGCTCTGCAGCCCCAAGCATATGCCAAGCCTTCAAGAAGCTGTATAGCTCAGCCATGCTTGTAAATCACCCTAACCAAGGACGCTTGGAAATTGGAAGTATTTCCCGTCGAGGGCAGGACTGGTTATATTCACAGTCAATCCAAACCATAAACACATCATGTTCTTCACCAAATTCCTGCCAGAGGTCTCGATGCTTTAGAGATGCTTTTCAACTGCTGGTTTTACATCCCAAAAAAGGTAACTCCCAGGAATCCTTAAATACCTCCAGCAAGAATTTATTTAAAGAAGTTTTTATACAAGCGACCTTTCTGTATTTCCTCTCTCCCTGCCTCCTGGAAACTTCTGTCTGCTCAGATATGTTACAGCAGTTATGTTTCGTGACTGACAATTATCTCATAATGAAAAACAAGTCACAATTAATAAAGCTCAAAACTAATACCTGCTAAACTCATTTAATGATTTAATGAAGTAGGAGAGAGTCTTATGAAAAGATTTTAAAAGCAAGGGACTCAATTTCCAATTAGAGCCAACAATCATTCGAGAGCCTGCAGGCTCCCAAGGTAAGAGATGGGGAAGAAAGGAAGGGAAAAAACACACAAAGATTTTTCCTTTTTTTTTTTTTCTTTGTATACTTCTGAAAGGGAAGACTCTGTCCTCTATACTTATTCACGCTGAACTGGCCTCTCCAGGTGGGACAGCGGCATCCATCGATTTTAAGAGCTCGACAGAAACACACAGCACGTTGCCAGGGTTCGCAACACTCCCGGCTTGTCACGTGCACTTGTGGCATCTGAAACAGGGACATCCGAACCAAGCTCTCGCAGTAAGCACGGCTCAGTAACGATAGGGCACATTTCTGAAATGTATTGAGTGCGCTAGAGGGAAATAGGAACCAAAAAAGCGCTGTGCCTCCGTTCTGGCAAGGGAACCGTACCGGCATTGGTAGGAGGCGAGCCCTGCCGGCATGCCCTGCTCTGGCAGCAGGGAGGCGACCACAATGAGCTGCTTTGGCACACGGCCAGGCCCACATTCAGAACGACACACGCTGACCTGCTCCCAGTGCAGACACCGGTGTCTGTCCGCGCCCATGCCCACGTGCGGGATGCTATCCCCACTGCCAGGCTGCAAACGGACAGGGCGCTGGGTGGAGGACAGGTTCACATACCCCAACGGGACCAAATGTCGTCCTACCAGCTATAAACCCCGGGGGCAGGTGCTGCCACGAGCAGATATTGACTCTGCAGGAGCAGGGAACACTGTGCTAGCGAGTTGAAGCAAACTGCTAGATCGCATGTAACTCCAAAGACAATGCAAGTTCAATTTACAACCGTAAATTTGATTCTTGAATGATGATTCACCTTTAAATGCTTTTGCACTTGACCAGCTCTGCTAATAAGCCTACAACTAATTTAATGTTGTGCTATTCATTAATCACTATTATGGAAGAGAAACACTGAAAGCAGGGGGCACTCTACAGAGGAGTTTTCACAGTGTTAGACTTTTACCAAGAGGTATGCCACGCCACCCCAAGCACAACAGCCTAAGCATCAAAAAAATACATCATCCTTTGGAAAAAAAGCAGGACTGAAGGAAAACACCAAACAGGAAGCTTTCAAACAACAGACAAGAAAAATGATAGTTAGGGAGAGCATTTCCTCCATCATCAAAATATCCAGATTTTACAGAAATGACATCAGACCCCAGTTTGGTTTATAAGGCACCTACAATTTTGGGGGAAAAAAAAAAAAAAAATCCTAACTTCAACAAGCTTTGCCAGAAGCTGACAACTGCAGGCAACAAAGCGGAGGGGAGATAGGGAGCTTGAAGCCAATGGATATGGATAAGTCAGATCCAGCTCAGCACCAAGATTTCATGCAGAATGGAGGCATTTTTCTTTTTCAATCCCTTCTACCCACAAGCACACTCTATCTGGGTTACCCTTTTTTCCATCTGCAGTACTAACCTTGTATTTTTCTACTTGTTTTCCCCTAAAAAACTGGTGACTAAATAGTTCTAATAATTAGATTTTAAGACTTCATTTCTAGACCTGTCAAGTGGCACCTCTCTTTGATGTTTCAGCTAGTGAGAGTGACACTTCCCAGCTGAGCTCCAGAAAGCTAACCTAAGGCTGTACACCCATAGGACTCCCCTTTGACTTCAGAGCAGCTGAATCCCTCTTAGTTATCCATGAAACTCTCAACCGCCAGTAGTTTTTAAGGCGCAAAATCCTACAGTTCATGCCCAGGAAATATAAATCTAAGTCCAGGAGGATCTACAGACAAATTGCAGGATTTTACCATGGGTAAAACACTGAATACACATAAATTTGCAAAGAGTTGGATCAAATCTCACCTTCCATTCTGGATATGCTCACAAACCGCTCTGTGTTTGCAGCTTATCGTCAGGCTAACGCTCCTGTACAGCTGTTCCCACCCTCGCTCTGAACGCAGCACCTGGACCTCACCAGGAGGTAACCACTCACTTTGGGGATAGGGACAGGTAGGACAGAGGAGCACACTGCACAGGCAGGAACAACCTGCAGGGTTGCCAACACTCGCTTCTCCTCTCCTTACGATTTTCAGCGGTGATACCTTAATTTTACATTATGTCCCCCACACTACAGGGATAAACAGACACGGGTAAGCAGCTGAGAGCAATGGGAAGCACTCCACAGAACAGCTCTCAACTGGGATTATGCTCTTCACTTGCCTTACGTCCAGATGAGCTCTCTGCCCATCAGAGTATTATATTTTTTATCCATCTGTATTATATCTCATAAAATGAAAAATCATTCGACACGCCTTCATTTTGAGGCTGCTAAAGGTCACCTGGCCCTGAGGGCTAAGGAAATCCTGGAAAGTGAAATGGAAATGGCACATGGAGTACAAGGTGCTCCCTGTCCCCTCCGACCCACCCCCATCCACCTTCTCTCTCAAAAGAAAAGATTTGAAAAGTTCACAACTCCTCCTCACAATGAATATTGGGACTCCAAGCCCAGAAAAAGAACAGGCTAGCCGCCTGCACTCCTGCAGTTATTACGAAGCTGAAGGAACGACAGTGCTTTTTACAGATCTGAGGGTATCAACTGCCAATCGAACCGAGCTGTAAATTGCTCAAACTCCATTTACTTCGATGGCTCACGTCGGCTCAGCGATGATTCACACCGGCTCCCATCTTGTCAAGTCACACAGGATTTGTATTTTATTTTTACTGGACCTACAGGAGTTTCACATACTTAAAAATAAAAACACTCCAATGATTTTGGCCAGTGCCATGTATGTGCAGCTCCTGTACATACGTATCCCCAAGGCAAAGACAGCCTGTTCCCAGTCACGTACAAACCAAACTGTGAAGCTGGAACCACTTTGCCATTCTTTCCTCTTATATAATAATAACAACAACAACAACTATTACTATTATGATTATTATTAGTAGTAGTATTATTACCTTCACACCCAGGGCTCTCACAAGGGTTTGCAGTATAAGACAGAGCTGCCAAAAAAGCAGGTTTAATCTTTTTCAGTTTGCGGGCTCCAGAAATTTCATGGTGAAAGCTTGCAACGACATACAGAAAATTTATGCCTGTTAACAGCAAGCCTCTTCTCTTACTTGCGTTTTATGGACCCCCTCAGAAAAAGCACATAGGCCCGTAAGATGATAGATCACAATCTAAAAATCCTGAGCTGTTTATGGGGACATGGTCCTACATACTGCATACCTTACATATGTAACCTTGATATAAGGCACTTATTTCAGAATATAAAGTCCTGAACCCCATTTTTCTCTCTGAAGACAGATATTCTCCAGAAGAAAAGAACTACAAGCAAATTCAAAATCTGTTTCCCAAACCCCCCATGAATTTTCTCAGCTGATTCAGAAACTCAGCTCCAGGTACTACACTGGATGGTGGCAACATCAGATGTCTCGGACCTCTCAGGCTCCACGGGAGAAATAATCTCCCCCTGCACAGTCTATGACAAATAAGACTCAAAAGACTACATGGCTAAACCACAACCTTATTCCACACATAGGAGAAAAGAGCCACAAAACTATACTTTGCCAGAGGTCAGGCGGCATCAGAAGGAAACTGCATCACAGCTCCCTGTTGCAACCAGGAGCATCTTACACTCCCTTTGCCAACGAAGGAGGGCAGGTCTGTTCAGCGAGTGGGAGATCAAAGGGCTTTTCGCCCCGGCTGTCACTGAACACAGTAAGACAGTACCACAAAACTCACGTGCAAGAGATCAGCATCGCCAATACCCTTCCACCATGCTCCAAGTTGCCTGGACAGGGGAAGACCATGATTTTAAACTTCATTGCTGCAAAATATAGGTGTAATTTATCTAGTGCTTAACTTCACAGCTTCATTGAATTGCTGAACCAGGATGGATTTAAGCCCTTACTTAAATGGTCTTGCTTAATCAAGGTCTATATTGGATTGGAATTATTACAGAAACATTTCTGTGGTGCCCAAACCCCCTCAAACGAAAAGTACTGCCCAGATCTCCCTGTCTTCTCTTCCATAACCCGCCTGAGGAGCAACAGGGAATATTTTAAAAAGTTATTCTCCTTCCCTTTTTAATAAAATGTTCTCTCCCTCTACCCCCAAATCAAATTTAAATACACAACAATAAAACATGCATTAGTCTTCCTGACAAAAATTGCAATCACATCTCAGGTATAGAACACTGACTCATCCCCAAGGCTGTAGTTAGCAAGGTTTCATTTGACTATTACGTTCTCCAGGAAAAACAGAAAGAAATCTATCTATGCTGACACAATCAAGATTGCAATAGCCAAAACACCACAGCTGTTCTTTGAATACTTCAGATAATACTCTGCCATCGCTGATAATATTAGGAGCGCCTGTCTCTTCCAGTGCTCTGCTACAATAATCAGCATGCCAATAGGAATATCTGCCACCCTCCCAGCTGCGGAGGAGCTTCTAAAGATTTAATTTTGGCTATTATTTTCTCTCTGCGACTGTATTTTTGCATCACAGGCACTAGAAACAGAGGCCACTCAAGAGAAATGAAGAATTTAGCTACCCCAATGTAACTATAAAGGAGGGCAGCTCTTGGACTCCGGACACCGACCTCTCAAGACAGCAAGGTGTTCCAGCATGTGCTTACATTAAAGCACGTGAGTAATTCCACCAACTTCAGAGTGGCTTATAATATGCTTCAAACTAGGCGCACATTTAGGCCCAGATGCACTTAGTATTATGTCCCATGAAAAACAGCTCTGTATCTCAGGTGCTGTGTTTGATCAGAGGGTGGATGCAGAAAGTATTAGTTCACACATTTGTGTTCGGATACAATTATTAAAACTGGTCATCTATTAAAAACTAAGCTTTTCTTCTAAAATAAAACTGCAGGTGTTTTTTACTCAAATTAAGAATTTTAATTAAATGCTTCCAGTTTAGGGATTTCCGCGCCCCTCCCCCCCCAGTTTATTGTGGAAAGTAAAGGTGTATGCCTGAAATATCTTCCTCTTTTTCTTTCTTTTTATGCAAAGGCATAAAAAAGGGTGTAAGATATAGGGCTGGTTTTGTCACGTTTTTGTTGTTTCTTCTGCAAAACCATGGTCAAACTGAGAAAAGGGGAAATGTGTTAGAACAACAAAAGGAAAAAATTTTAAGAAATAATTTATTATATTGCCTTTCACTAAAAAAGGAAAAGTTAGAAAGAGGAAAAGTAACGATTTCCTATTTTAAAACAACTCTATGAAAACTGATGCCATGAAAACTAGATGTTCAAGATGACATGTCCTCACATCAAGCATTTTCAAAGGCCCAAATCTTTGGGACATCACTGATATTTATGTAAGTCTTATCTGACCTACAGTATCTTTCCTAATAGCATGCAAAACTTCTTATCCGTGGAGCTTTCAGAGAATCAGAGAAGTCTGAAACTTCGTCTTGAAATACCATGCTGTAGTATTTAGAAATGTGCTGACAGCATGGACTGAACACACATGACAAAAAAAAAAAACCAAACCACAAAGGTTTAAAGAAACAGTTGTGTAAGATGTCTTCTTCAGATGTAAACCCTGGCAGCTTCCAGTGAACGATACTAAATTGCAACATAAGACCATTTCCCTCAGCTATTCCCTATTGCACAAATGCCAGTGAGTTCACTGAATTCATAACAGCAGATTACGATATTTAAGCATGCCTTGAGAAACCACAGAAACCCCATAATATATTACTATAATCTATATAAAGCCTTCAGTACAGAGGTTAATTATGGATTAAACGGTCATGCTTGCTTGTGTATCTTTAGGCGAGTGATTCTTAAAACACAGTAATAAAATCAGGGAGATCTTAATAATAGGAAGAGTGGGATTCCTCCTGTGCATTTCTAGCCATCCAAATGTGCAACACAGTGCCACTAGCAAGTTTTGCCTATAGTCTAGGAGAGAGCATGCTACCGAAAGGGGCCAATTCAACTTCAAATGATTGTTTTAGTTGGGATAAAATCACCCTTTGAGGTATCCATTGATGAGAGAGGGAGCCTGGCATGCTATCTTAGTACTTAAGCAAAATTATATTTCAGTATCTTTTAAATCTAATTGAAATCAACCTTCCTAGTTTCTGAATATAGATTTATTTAGATTTCAGTTCTTCCTTGAAAGGGATAGATTCAAACCATGAAGTCTGGCTGTGATGCCACAGCATCACCGTACATCTTCGTCATTTTATTTCCCTCATCAATTTACAAAACTGTGTGTAGGGAGGAGCCGGGTTCAGCTCGAGGGAGGTTGTCCTGCCGGGAACACACCAGCCTGGAGCAGCATCGGCTGAGCCCTCAGGTCAGCCTTTCACTGCATCCTGAGCTACTGAGTACCTGAAGTGATCTGCACAGGGACATGAATACCATGGAAGTTAGGTTGCTTTAATGAGTTTATCAGGGGTTTATAGTAATTTATAATTGATTTCATACTCACTACAAATCATTAACTACTATCTTTCACACAGAACTTTCTGTGGACTTGCAGTTCACTACGAATAGTTTCCCCATAAGCTGATATAATGCACTGGTTTGATGTTCATTACCAGACCAAGAGGAATCCTGCGTTCAGCAAACTGGCCACTGCTTCACTATATAAAATCTCTCAGACATGTGCTCAGCCCACAGAAATTTACATTTTTAGTTCTGGGACACCACAGTTTCTTTCCTGGTCAAGACAAAGACGGCTTTCATCACCCTGACGTTTTAATTCGGGATTCTACTGGCAAGTTAAAATAAGTTGCGGATTCAGTACTGGCAAGCTGAGATAGAAATAGAACAAGTCAAACAGTTAAAAATTTCCTCCTTGCCTGGAAGACACATGACACTTAGGAGAGAAACTTTGGTTCCAGTGGGTTACGGTCAAGAAAATACAGGAGCCCAGTGCCACCCAGGTGATTCAAATTTCTTTAGACACCTACAGCTGGCCACATTCATTCTCACAAGAGAAATTCATGCAGCAAAATCAGCGCTGCTGTTGTCCTACTCCCAATGCATTTTTCCTGAAAACTATCCCTGTGGGCTGGGAAGGAATGTAATACGATACGGAATTAACGGTGGAGGACTAAGCACTTGCCTTCATGAATCGCTCATTTATAAATACCAGAAAGAAAGTCTACAGACCTTAATCCCTGAAAAGCCCAGCGAATAACATGGCTGTGATCTTAGGAAAGCTCTTACTGCACTGTGCATAAAGAGTGCATGCAACAAATGTTAATAGTAAAGTGTGTATCTGGATATCACAGATAGGTTCACAGGACGATTCCTGTGGTCCTTCTGCTGCTTTGCCACAGACAAATAGTCACACTTCAAAGTAACACCAAATTTCTAAACCCTTCCTCATATCGAAGTAAAGTGTTGGGAATATGCTGGCTGACACACTGAAGTAATTTTGGAGTCAGGTTTGCAAGAAGAGAAGGGGAAATGTGTTTCACAGCAGGATGTAAAAGTCTAACCTTGAGGAGTAAATAGAGATGAAACTCACAGATTATTCTAGAAACCCCAAAGCAAATTACCCGGGGACAATTTTACTGAGCCCCATACAACTATTCCATGTATTTTAAATATTCAGAAGGTCAGCTGTCCTCTTTTTTCCTCAGCATTTTCCTTGACCTAGGGCTAGGCTACCGGTGCCATTTCAGTTGGGGTCTCTCTCTTTTCGTGACTTGTGCTGTGTTCGTGGGTGGATTTCTTGAAATTGGCTTGTGACTTACCTGAGAAACTGCTCTGATCTGAGAGTGGGAGGGAGATGAAAAGAAAACATTAATAGAAAGAGAAATACAACAATGCTACGCTAGGAGAGGCATCCACTGGCTAGCATTAACTCCCTTCCTACTCCCCCGAAAGCAAGTGACTGTCTCATTTACGGAGGACCCGTCACGGGTTGCCCAGGAGGGCTAAGAACAACACAGGTACTGGCTTGCAGAGAGGCTGTATTGATATTCCCAGCTAGTTCACCTGTTTTCTGCAAATTTTGCAGTTACACTGCAGACAGATCAATTCTGTGATTTGCTTTCAGCGGGGAGGTGGGAACCCCTCTGGCACTTCCTATTTTTAAACAACTGAAGTTGTTTTGTATTTCCTAAACCATATTGATCCACATGACTAATGATAGTTTTTATTAAAGCTCCCTTTTGTACGCTCTGTTACAGAGGAAGCCTTGAAAATTACAATTAGTGATACGGAAAATGTTTGAAATCTATTTTACTGCACAAGTCTGCTGCCAGCTCCTGCTACGTGCAAAACAGAACAATAACCACAAATTCTGTCACTCCCACGTGGAAGCACGGATGGATGACTATACAAGCAATGGAGAGGTCTTATATAGGGTGCAACAGCTACCACACACCTTTAATTTACACCATATTGTCCATTATATGAATAAACAATAAAAATAAACACGGGCATAATCCTACAGTTCAAATATATTGAAATATATGCAGAGCTCCTCCCCCAAAGTAATTTATTCTTCAGTTTGCAATGGAATGAGAAAATGAGATTTTTTTTTTAAAAATAATTCCCCGTCCTCAGGGTATGAAAAAGTCAAGATCAGTCAAAATATCTTGTTAACATAAAGGGCATTTGTCAAATAAATGTATGAGTAAGGGACCTCATCTCTGACAGACAGACCTATGAAAAAAAAAAAAAAAAAAGAAAAACCCACCCAACCCATGTGTGAACCTGGCCAAGTCTGACAGAAAACAGAAGACAATGAGCAGGTTTGGGTCATCAAGAGGCTTTTTGTCATTCACTCCCACTGCACGCATAGTGTTCATGCCTGCCCAGTGCTCAGTCATGTTCTCTGCCAAAAAGGATGACCCTGGGTGCCCAGTCCTTGTCACCTCTATCTGTCAAAAGCACTTGCAATACTACGATAAAACAGTCACTTCTGGGGAAGTAAAAAATGAAGAATTACCCCCTCCCCTGTAAAAAAGAAAAAAAAAAACCAAAAACAAAGCACACACACAAACCCAACCCCGCATTTTCATCATCTGGATCTAAACCACTGTTTCTCCTCTAGAAAGAAAATGTAATATGTATTTCCATAAAATGGTACTGCTGGGAATTAACAAGCTAATAAAAAGGACTTTAAGGATGCATTAAACTTGGGTTGGGGAACTCTCTTGCATTTGCAGCATAAATGCTAATAAAATTATAAATCTGTTATTAACTTTTTATATCTCTGCCAAGTGATAAAGACTTTAAAAAAAAAAAAAAAGACGTTAAAAAGGCTATAGATGTACGTTTTAAGATGAAAAACCGAGTAGTCCATACAATGCAAAAACTACTTATACCATATGAATTCTTCATACAGACCTAAAAAAACCCCACACACTTGTCTCCCCAGGGCAATCCGGGATTGACATCTGATACACTGTGAGGGCAAGGAAACAAAACAAAACAAAAAAAAAAGAAAAGAAAAGAATTCCACTTTTCCTTTAAAAGCCAGTTAAAGCGTGATCCCACCAGCATGTGCCTGAGAGGTAGGGCTTCCCCAGGCATCGTTTACCAACAATAAGCCGTTTTTGTCAAGCCCTGGCTGACAACACGCCACGTTCGCCCATTAGAGACCCCTACAACTTTCTCGCTGTACTTAACACACCAACCTATTCAGTGTGCTCATTGTTTCAGCCAGTAACAACCCCCAGCTAATTGCTACACGTGGAAGGGAAATTAAAAGGATGGTCCTTTGAGACTGCTACGTCTGCTTCCAAATGAATTTAATTAGCAGAGGAGGGGAAAAGATTGTAATTGCTTCAGACTTAGTGGTTTGGAGGGATTTAGGGATTAATATTTCGGGGAACAACCAGTCTGCCAGCTCAAGTGTTTGGGAATGCAGAATAATGACAGGCAAAGGACCTTACATGCAAAACCTGCAATCCTTCATGGTGGGAAAACAAGGCAAATCGTCCAGAAACAGGACTGTAGAAGCTCGTTGGGGAGATGACCTCCTGGCCCTTTCAAGAAGCTGACATCAATCACCAAACACATCAGAGGGAAGTCCCAGCCCCTCGCAGAAGCAGGTCTTGAGGTGCCTTGTCCAATACGGGAAAAAACATGTTATTACAAGAGATGGGGGAGATGGCACAACCTTCTTTCCAGCACTGAAAGACCTCACGTTCACATTTGATAGTGTAAGTGGCACAGAGACAGGCATGTTACAAAATCCAAGACAGAGGCAGATCCAACAACAGAAGACCTCCTTTCCGCTGCAGGAGGTAGCAACGGTTTCAGCCACACTAAAAAGCTCTCTTTCTTACAGAAAAAGAGCTTTGCTAATGCCAGGGTTTGCGATATTGGGCTCATGGCTCCTTATCACCTTGTGCAGAGTCTCACAGCCCAGGGGCTGGGGAGCTCAGTTCCCGATGGGACCCCTTGCCAGCCAACTAAGCCACTCGTCCCGCTCCAAGCCACTGCAAGCACATGCTTTTACTTTCTCCCGTGCCATGCTGCTGGGAAAGAACATTTCAGAACACATTCTCAGATAAGATAAATGCCTATTTAGGAAGCAGAATAGAGAGCTGTGTTTTTTAAAAAATCCTTATTAGCAGAGAGCCATCTGAGATCTAGGAAGTGCTGAGAGCCATGCAATTTTGAAAATTCAGCTCTTGTTTAAGTGAATTAATGGGTGCTGAGTAGCTGTTCAGTCTGAACTCAGTACTATGTGCTAAGGTTTTCAGCTTCTGCCCAATACTGCTAAAAATAGCAGTACCTTTAATGGACCGACTGATAACAGCAGGAAAAAGCAGACAACCACTTGAAAAAGGAAGGCACAACCCAAAAGATTTGTGTCCATTTTCTCTATACTAGCTCCCTTGAAACGTTACCTCCTTCCACAAGAACTGTTTCATTCATAGCCCTCAACCAACACCATTCACTTCAAAATCTGCATTAGAAATAGCACTTTCATTAATTTATTTGGAAAATAAGTTAAATGGGATTATTTTACTCTGCATTTCCCCTCCTGGTGTCACTTGAACCAAGACCCATAGCATGCTTCAGTTACTCCCCAGGTATCTGTCTCCATATAAGCCATTTGCCTATCATGTAAATCTAGCTTAAAAACCAATTGTGCCTAAAGCTAACTTATTTTTTATTAGCTTCACAAAACCTATTTTTTGCCCAGCCCCTCACAGGCACAACAGGTACCATTTCACCGCAGATCTCAGGCCACACAGGGTACATTGCCATGGAAACATGAAACCAAACTAAACAGGCAATAAATGCTCACATGGTTACAACTCCCCTGGTCCACCAGTGCTTCCTTCACCTTCCGCTCCTTTGGAAAAGAGGAGGAAAATGTGCTGTTACTGTGATTCAGCCAAGCGTGGATACCTAGAGCTGCTCCTCTCCGCTCCCTGCTCTTCAAAAAGTCCCCGAACTTGCTTTGAGACAAGTCAATGTCAAGGAGGCAGACGCAGCACCAACAAAGGACTTCATGAAACACAGTCTGTCCATGCTGGTGCACCTCCAGCCTTTCTTGAGGGCAGGACATACACCAAAGTCTACGAAGCACGAGGCTCCAGCACCTCGCCTTACCCTCCTGTGCAGCCACCATGCACCTGGATGGCTCAGCAGCAGGTCCCATCAGATCACGTTTCTCCAAGGTTTTAGACTCTCGCTAGGTAAAGGAGCAAGTACTTTTTGTCCTCAAGCCTTCTTCAAATTATATGCATATAGTATCACTCTTACAGGAACATATATGTGCTTAGAAACCTCTAGAAATGGAGCAGCACAAACAAAAGACAAACACGGATCCTCTTCAGCACTCCTGTGTTTGTTTTCCATCACGGTATTTTAAAGACTTGCCACAGCACCAAATGGCTAGGGAATTAAAGGAGGACTACATTCTACATACGCTAAGTTTCCATACAAAAATCACGTGAGAAATCAAGAAGCCACCAAGATCAACAGGACTCTCCCCAGCAGTTTCAACGGGCCTCAGGTCACCACCCTCACAGAGGTGCAAATTCCTACACCGACAACTGTTGTGCATTAAGACATTTTAAACTTTCTGGTTTTCTCCCTGTTGAGTGACACCACTGAAAAGTGCCAGTCAAATTGAATTTCTCAATTCAAGATCTTCATATAAATGCACAGCTAAAGATTGCAACAAAAGTGACATAACTAAGCCAATAAATGATTGCTTGACCTGTTTTTATGTTCTGTGATTCTAGGTCATGTTAAATCACTGGTTTCTTGTCAAAAAAACACACACACACACACAAAATTCCTCCCTCGTTCTGCCTACCCCCCGCTAGCTGATTGCCCCATCTCAGTCTTTTTTTCAACAGCCTTTGAAGAAAGCAGGGTCCAGCCCCGAAGTGTTTGAATATCTAAAAATACCATTATTTTCGCTCGAGACTGAGTAAATGGCAAGCTGAATAGAGCTTCATAAAATCATGTATTACACACACAGCAATAGTAGATTACCATTTCAAAGTGCCACAAAAACATGAGTTACATAAACCTCGCAGACCTGTAGTAAATACGGAGTTTGGATGGATACTCACTTTATAGCATCAAGCAGTTGAGCATGAAATGCTACATGGCTTTGCAGCTGGATAAACTGGTCTTAGGGACAACTGCAGAACTGAGGTACAGCATCGGATCTCCTCCTCCCGAGCACCAACTCCTCTAACGACGACATGGTCCCTGCTCTCCGCAATGTCACCTTTACTGATGGGTGATGCACAGGTCAGCGCCTTCATACAACATCACCCTTACTTTAAGCTGGCCCATTTCTTTGCAACGTCTTTTCTTTTAATTCACAATATTCTGCCAGGAATGTTTCCTCTCCGAATTCCTAGGAACCGAGGCTAAAAGGTAGTAGAGGTCACCAGCCCTCCATTTAAATGGCTGATTGCCCGACATGGTATCTGCTGTGCCGCTCCATGCCGTCCCCACGAATACAAACACAGAAATGGACAAAACCTACCTGCTTTCTGGGATTAAATTAACTGAAAAGTCAGAGTTCTATGTTGGTAAATACTAATTACTCATATAGGCTTGGCGTTAAGGGGAATACTTTTCTGTAATATGCAAAAAACAAATTTTCAGCTTTGCATGTTCTTAATCCAATCTAATTTCATCTACAGTGTTTGTTTTACCCTGAAATAAGCAACTACAGGAAGCCAGAATTAAAACAAAACAAAAAAAAAGACAGAAGACTCTTCACTTTCCTCCTCAAGTTCTCTCTTCACTTGTCATAATGTTTAAGTACCTAATGTCTGTTGATTAATTCCCCTCTTTATCATCAGCTAATCAGCATGCAGCTCCTACTACGTCAAATTACCTTTAAAATGATAAAAATCAATGGAGTGTGTTGTTTTTCCCCTTTACAGTATACGAAATCCTACCTGAGAACAACACCAGAATGACTTTGGAAAACACTGGAGATAGTCACTCAGCACAGAGGTTGATATTACTCATTTTGATTCTGGTCATGTTTTGAAAAGTCCTTTGACTAAACTTCTCAAGAACAAAAAAGTAGTTTGGACCAAGTTTTTTGGGCTGACTTCCTTCTCTCTTTTGCTAAGCTCTGAAGCAAGACAGGATGTGTTACTAAACATATCATTCAGATTTAAGTAGTTCCATAAAGTAAATGAGAAATAAATATACTGATATTGGGAAACTCACTGCAAAACACACAACAACAAAATTTCCTGGTGTTCTTGCTGCTGCAGCATTGCAGACCTCGCTTTGGTATCAGATAAATTGACCATAACTAATTTAGTTATTATGCTAACTCTTCTATTTTAACTAATTCACAGGAATAGAAAAGTAACACAACTCAAATTAAAGTTTGTTGGCAGTGCCTTCTATTAAAACAAACTGGAAAGGAGCAATATTCACATTAACGGGATTTTATAACAGATACATATTCTTACACAGCTGACAAATACAGAAGCACAATTAAAATTACATTAAGGCTACGACAACAAAAAAAGAGAGAAAGCGATACTCAAGACTCCTTCAACTCTGTTGTGGGATTCAGCAATGTAGTGCGCTCTGTGGACACGTTTCTGATGTGACGAAGGGACAGCTCCAGAAAAAACTTCTACCAGTGATCTTCATTGCAAAAATGGAAGGCATTAAGCTGTAAACATGCACTTTTCCTAAAATAACACAGCTTTTCTCTCTCGAGAGGGAAAATAGTGGCATTATGTCAGATGCTGCCAGAACGCGACTGGCTCTCCCTGTGTTCACCACAGCATGAATGAGTCACACGGCCGGCATCAAACACATCCTAGGAGATAAACCCCTGAATTTCCTCATTTCATCATTGCTTTTGTATTTAAATGTACTAGATCTATAAACGGCATAGCATTTGATCACTGTTTTCCTTTACTGTTTGTAACTCAGTATCAGACGACCTGGCTGATCTGCAGAAACCTGCACAGATGCTTACACCAAGCATTTTTTCCAAGATTGCTAATAGTTAATCAGGACCAGAGGATAGTTATTGCCCTAATATTATATGTTTCCAAGCACATCTGATGAAAAGAATATAACCACGGAGATTTTTTAATATACCTCAACAGCATGTATTGTATCCCATTGCCCCAACAAAGCCACAGAGAAGTGTTGTGGACATCGCACAGCACACGCTGGCACAATCCTAAGGTCTTGGGGCTAGCTACCTATGTCTTTTTTTAATAAACACTGATTATCTTAGGAGAAAGGTTTAAATGAACCTAAGATGTTGTTTGCAGGCAGCCATTACATTTTTATTTCCCCAGGCTTGTGGATTTAATCGACTGTCACCCATGGACCTCATTAGATAAGGCATGTAAACCTCCATCATGCAGTTCCTACCTTGTGATGCCAACTTTTGCAACCCAGAGCTTAGGTAGTGCGTGAAGACTTCTCCAGGTTCACTAAACCCAGGTGAGTTTTGCATCCGGGTATATATACTATATATACACACTATGTGTGTGTGTGTGTATATATATATATATGTAGGGATATATATAGATAAATCTTCAAAAGCAGTCTAAAACTTTTCATAGGAGCGCTCCTGCCTCCACACTTGCAGCTTGCTAAATCTGTCTGCCCAGCGTCTGCTCAGAGATTAATTTCTCCGGTCCACATTGCCAATTCCACCTCAGCCTCCATAACCACTTAGCCAAAAATTTAGAAGAAAACCAGAGTAACAGAAACAAGTAAGAGTGTGCAGATGACATAGGAACTATAAATCATTGCCAAGATGCTTGCAATCACATAGTCCTCATCATTTCATCATCCCGACTCCGAGCTAGTCCTTGTTTTCAGACATGCTGCAGATCTTGCCTTTGGTGTCCTAGCCAGGTTATTTTGGCAGGACTGGGTCTGGCTCAATGCCAAGGCATCGCTCGGCCTCGAGATCAAGGCAGAACAATATTTGTTTTTCTGCCATGTAGTACCAGCTTAAAAAAACAAAACAAAACAAAACCACACAGACAAAATTTCTGCCTTTTTCTAATCACATGAAAACGAGCAAAACTCCCACATAGATCCCACATGAGACTTCGCAGGTTATTAAAGACTTTGCCTTTTGTTTTGCTTTTTAAAACTTTTTCTTTTCTGTGAAAACAACGTCATCTGTATCAACAGACTTTGGCCAAAAGCAACCGACTGTGAAATCCTTGCCAGTTTTTTTTAAACAACATTCTTTAGATGTTACCTTGCTAAGTGTGACACTCAGACTGAATTCAAGGACCAGGGGTTAAAGGTGACACTACACTTCTTCCCAAGGATAAAACACTCTTCCTCTGCATCTCCCCTTTTTAAGGATGTCCTAACACATTACAATTTGAAGATGAAAAAATGTAAGTAACATCAGATTACACACAGTCATCATCTGCCAAATACAGAGAGAAGAAAAATCAGATGGGAAAGGGTAACAGACACGGTGCGTTAGACACCAAAATGATTCCTGCAATACTGGGCCTGGTGTGCCAGTAAGGCAGAAAACACACTGCTGGCTCTCGTCCTCCCAGTTTGCAAGTCTGGAAATTAATCAACAAGGAACTGGGAAAGGTCATTAAAGAAATAACTATAAATTCTCTAAAAGACCTTAATAAACCTCCTGAAGCAGCAGCAGCAGCTGCCAGAAACTGTAAGATGTGCAGCTGCTTTATTGGGATATAAAACTGGACAGGGCTCAGGGCAGAAGGTGAGAGATGGGGTCAGGATAAGCAACGGCAAGTGCTGCTATTTTTAAAAGTCTGGTATTTTAAAAGTCTGTTTCTAACCATTACACTGATGGAGCTTTTGTGCGCTTGCACTAAATACAGCAGAGAGATTTCATCTGTGGGACTCTGGAAAGCACCGGGCAGTCTGGAAGTCAGGGCTTAAGGGCTGCTCAAGTGCTAGAGGCTTCCCATCAAAGGTCCTGAGCCCACTGCTTCCAAGCTGCGTCTTCCCCATGGAGCCGTACACTCACCACTCCGAATTTCCTCCATATCCATCAATAAATCACTGCACAAAAATGCTGGGAAAATAACTACCCACTTCTAGACACATTTGATTAGGTAGGGCTGGTCAGATTTACTTGAACAAAGACCTTTACACTCCAAAGCCCAAACCTTTCATTTGAAACATCACAGGTTAGACTACTGGGAATTTCTTACGGAAATGGCAAGCTGTTTAGTCCCAGGGAAGAAAAACTCTATTAAAAGCTGCCAAATCAGGCAAGCCAGAAACCGTAACTCTGGTACCTTCTATCCCAAACCCTTACTCAGGTTATGAAAGCATGTTTACTTCCAAAAAGTTTTGTGAAAAGTCCGATGCCTCCATGAAGTATTTAAGCTTAAACAAAATGACAGATAAAGAGACTTCTAACTACACATGCCTGAGGAGCTTCTGAAGGGCTTGTAAGAGTTATAACAGAAAGAAAGGAGAAAGCTTTATGGCTTAAAGGGATGACATCTACAGTTTTTCTGATCTCTCAAGTACAAGAGGAAGAGACCAAATCAGCATCTTAGTTTAACCTGTCAACCTGAACCCACCAGGTTTTTAATCTGACAAGTGGCAATGCTTTATTTGACTGACAACGTTACCTTTTACCAACTGATTTCGGCAGAACACAGGTTAAATAAATCTTGACTCCATTTTGAGCTTGTTGCAGCTAATGACTTTGAACTTAAAGGTCTGTTAACACTAAATGACTATCATCAGGCAAACATGCTAAGTTACTGCAGGAAGTAGAAGGTACCTTGAAAGAAGAAACTGCACCAATTTATGCCAAGAAAACTGGACATCAGTGAATATTGTTGGACTGTTGTCTGCAACACCGGGTTTCTGGCCCAGACAAACATGTTTCTCGTCTACAGTATTTATCTCCTGCCAATATAAATCCAGCCAAACTGGCTCCATCTAATTCTCATTCAATATGCCCTTGCAGAAACAAACACAGAAAAGAGAAGTCTTTATCAAGAAATAGTCCTGCATAATGCAGAGCAACTCTCCTTTCCTGCTCGCTTGAGGTAATTATCTCATCATTTCAGATACTTCGCTTTTATCATCAATTTTAGAGGCACTGCTTATAGAAAGAGGACTGATGAAATAAGGACTGTAACCTAACAGATACCTAACAGATTCTCAAACACAGCCAAAATCACTTGACATTTGCTGGAAGCTCTGGGTCTTTGAAAGATAGCATGAAACGTGGCCTCATTCAAGACAACAGGAATGTTGCCTTTTTTTTCATTGAGACAAAGGTTTCATGCACAGCTCTTAGAAGAAGTTGAAAATCTCGTGGATCAGGAGAGGGACACAGCTATTTTGCTGTCTGGTGACTTTCAGCTGGGACTGCAGTTGGACAGACGGCACCACGTGTGCTATGCAAAGACAGACTTATTCAAAAATAATGCCCAAAAGAAACATGGTTCCAGTCCACAAAAAGGTGGAAAGGCTCAACCAATGTCTAAAATACAGCTTCAGGAGATTGGTTCAAATTGTATCTCAGTATTTACAAAATGCTAAATGAAAGTAAATATATCAATCAGTTGCAAACCCATGGTTTGCACACGACCATGGGTGCACAGGAATGATGTGAAATGTGAAGCCTGAGCTTTAGGTGACATGTCAGAAGTATTCCTCTCCCCAGCTCAGCTGTGTTTTTCTGAGTCTGAATCTCTAGATTCTGAGAAATGAGAAAATACTGAAACCCTGTCCATGCTACTAAATAACACGGTATATATTTCTATTATACTTTGTTAAATAGACTCTCGCAACCAAGTGGTTGCTATCATTAAAAAAAGCAACAAATGAACTCTTGTGGATAAACAATTCAGCCACAGGAACAGGTAAACAGAAACTGCAAATTAAATAAAATTACTTCCTCCTCCTCTCTTAGATCTATTTTTCCTTTAAAGTGTAAAAAAAAAAAAAAAAAAAAGAATTAGATTAGGCTTGGGTTTTGCCATCTTCGTTAAGTCCTCCCAGAGCAGGTAGAGGTGGCAGCACAGCAATAACCTTACATGTGGCAACATTCCTTTGTCTTACTCCTTCAATTACCCTATGCCTGAGATCATGCCAACAACCTGGGGACTCAGCACCCTTTTTTTGAAGCCACCATCCATGTTAGTCATTTGAACTGACATGGCAACAAGGATCCCCCCCAAGCCTGTATAGATTATGAAATATTTTGCTTCAATTTTCTTGGTAATTTCTTCCAGATAGGTGGGTCTTTGCCTCTTCCTATGGGGACATGTTCAGTACGCTCTTTGCTGTGTTCTCACTAGGGGGGTCCCCGAGAGGCTTCAACACCCCATGGGTTTGGAAGAGACTGGATCCACGTTTGTCTTTCATTAGTCATCCTTGCCAGCAAGCAGCGGTCCAACACTTCACTGGACATCTCTCAATAGAAAACAGTTAGAGAGCTAGTACTTACATCACCTGTAGTGTCATCACGTTTTAATCAAATGAAACACGTCCTGTGATTTTATAACAGAGATCACTACTCACAGAGAAGTCTTCTGCCTGATAACTTTGCCACCACTCTCCAGTGCCGTGCTTTACCAATACTCTGACTGTGAGGTTAACAGTGAAATTGTTAGTAAGAGGATGTAATACATTCCGGGACACGTACTATCGCTGCTTCTCTTTGTGGAGAGGCAAACACAATTTTTCTGCTGGAGTAATGCTTGGAAGACTTTCTGAAAAATCTTACAGCAATTAAGCTAATTTACCCCTGCCAAGCAGATGCCAGAAATTAAAACTTGCAAGAATGACAGACTTGCATGATAGCTAAAGACAGAAGAAAATTGCAAGATCCAAGATTATCATTCTCTTGTCTGTATAGAAGTGATTGTAATTATTGTTTGGTTCTCAACTATTCTGGGGCAGGCACCAAGGAAAGATATCTATGAAGACATTTGGATTCATTTAGGCACCCTGCTCAAAGGGGTAATAAACGCTGGGCTAAAAATACCATTGACATTTCAATATTAATAGTGATGTGTGCTCAAGTATCACTGTAGTGATCCTTCTGCAATAGCTTTGCGATGTCTCTGTTTACTGCGGGCTTGCATTTACCTTCCAGTTTCCTGAAGGTGATTTCCACATTGTTCTAGTCTGAGCCACTGGCTGTCCAAAAATTGTCACTTGATCAAATTCCTGAGTACATAAGCATTTTAACTTGCCTGTTCCCAAAGTCTGCACTTTACATTAGTAACATACAAGATTATAAGACATTAAAAACTGATTCAAGAAATGAAAGCGGCTGCTAACAAGCTCAAGATTACTTAGGGTTCAACCTTGTAAAGCAACATAACAAAGTAAGAGAAAGCAAAGATCCCAGTCCTATTTGGTGTTTAAAATTACTTTCAAAAGCACCTATCTTTTATTCAGCTTTCCCTGAGCTTATAGGAAGCATCTGGACGATGCTACAGAAACTAATTTGGATATACATTGCTTGAGCACTATATGCAACTGCAGCTCCTATTTTAAAAAAATGCCTCTCCTAACAGTTTAATTTCATTGAGTCCTTTCACAGTATCACCCAGCACTCGGCAAATAACAAAGATAACCATCCTCAACAGACCTGACTCCAAACCTCTGCAGTCTGCCTTACATTCTGTGCATTAAAAAATGGCAAATATATTTTCACAGCTTTTCCTCCTTGCCTGTTCTACGAGGTCAGCACATCCAGGAGAGAATAAGCCAGACCCACCCAGGAGGGTGCACCCAGCAGTGCACCTCGGCACGAAGCATCTCCTCTCAAGGTGATGCCGAACGGTTGGAGGTTAAACCCTAATGCTTCAAAGTATAAATCTCGCTCCTCCCCTCCCAGACCCGAGCACATTTGGTATGGTAATCGTCAGGAAAGAATCAACATGGAGCTTGACGCTGCCACTGTCTGAGCATCACTTCTCCATGTACAACGGCACCCTAATGAAGAAGTCCCTGGACTTAACGTAGATTGAAGAGTTTCTAGAGCAGGGCTGACAAAAGCGTGTTTATTCACCTCTGCCTTATTTTAATATCTGCGTTGCGCAAATTCTTTGTAATTATGTACGTAGGTTGGTTTCAGCTGTATCGCCTTCTCCCAGAGTTGTGAGCTTATTAATAAAAATAAATAAGCCTGGCTTGCTAAAAGAGCTTTAAAGAGGTGGATGTCCAATTAAATTCCTAGGCTCCTTTGAAAATCCTAGCATTTTTCACTGTCAGGTGCCATTAGAGTAAGAAAGGGCACAGGCAAAGAGGGATCTCATGTAATTCTCTGTGAAGACCACAGTCCGCAAGCAGACAGCATTAGGAGACGCGGCAATGAACGCTTCCCAGAAGAAATTCAAAGTTTGCTTTGCAAAAAATATACTCCACTGCTAAATTTATTTTGGTTACAGCTAGGTGAAGAGAACAGCAAAATTTTTTTGAACATTTTCAGAAACTTTTGCCTAAATATTGTTCAAAGACAGACCAGCATAGGTTGTTACTTTAACTCTTGTATTAACAAGCACAAAGACAGCACAATTCAGCGCCTCTCCGTATGGCACACGCTCGACAACCAGGAAAATAAATGTAGATGGAAACAGAGACAGGAAGACAGATGTTTTGTATTTTAACAACTCCAAGAAATGCTTCATGCAACCCGATCAACAAAGCCCTATGGGCTGTTTTTATAGTGTGGATCTATCTAGAAGGTTAAGTGAGAAAATTAGCTTTAGAAATATTACTTATCAGTGTACTGTCACAGTGCAGTTACCGAGGAGGATTACCAAACAAACAAAATAAGCACCAGGAGAGAATCCCATTAGTGATTGAAAACTCATGGCCTTGTTGTGGGTGCCATTTGCATATATTAGAATTGCACGACGTTTAAAAACTGCAAATTGGATTTCGCTTTCCCCTGGCTACCTGCCCATTTTTCTTTAAATTGATTTATTAATGTCCACTGTTGCTTTGCAGTTTTATCCTTTTAGCAATAATAGATGTAATATATCACAAAAACAAATTTTTAAGAGTACATCATTAGAGTGATGTAGCACTGGTAATAAACCCCTTCACACTTGGATGAACTTAAATCAGTTTCTCTTTATTGATTTTTGGTCATAACATAATTTTAAAGTTCAACTCAGTTAATAAAAAAAAGATTTGCTCTGGTGTTGCGTGTAAAACACTTGTGCTGTAAGTTTTCATGTCATCTGTTGCAAAGGCTCTTGCGGATTTATATGTTCCCTCAAATGGTGGCTCGTCATTATATAGCCTGTCTTATCTCCTCTGCTGACCCGCATTTATCTGCCTATCTTTATCACCACACAACTTAGTGCACAATAGATCTTTACTCTGCGACCATCTATCCGAACACATGCAGTCATTTTATCTTTCCAGCAGCATTTTGAGTAATGGCGATTTGCATTTTACCAAAATTTCTTACTTTACAGTGTTCTGCATTGACAAAACCATTTGCACGACCATGCTTTTTATTTTCTTCCAGTGGAAAAGCAATAATTTACCTTTTCCACTTAGCTTTTTTGACACTGTATATTTAAAAAACTAGTAGAATATTTGCATGCTTGTTTTTTGGTTTTGTGTTTTGGTTTTTTTGTGTGTTTTTTGTTTGTTTGGGTTTATTTTGTTTTTTAAATACTTTTTAATCTTCCAGAAGCACAGAGTCACACAGACAGAATAAGTTAACGACAGCTGAGCTTCGGGATTTATTGGTTGAAACTGCTTGATAAGGAAGCATATGATTTAGCGGCTATATAATCACTCATCTCCACTTTTCTTGCCACCCTGAAAAGGTATAATGATTATGGTACAGAGTAAAGATGTGGCTTCCCTGTCATCACAATCTCCAAAGGACAGTGTAGATGCTCCCACTCCTTTGGCCTATTGGCGTATCTCCATAGCATGAAGCCCATAGAGAAAAGGAGTGGCCAAATCTACCAGATGAGGCCAAGTTACCCCAGGTCGAGGTGACACATCTCTGAAGAACATGAACTGCTCAAATTCTTACATTTTTACAGGACTTGCCAAATAATTTTGGGAATAAAAGACAAAAGCCTACCAGTGCAACAGTGCTTATGAGCCAGTTGGCCACCTGAATCTACTTCACCTACTTTTTAGGCCACCATTTCTTAGGAAATCAGGGAGTTAATTGCCTGGCTTGAGATCTTTGATAAGGGATTGTGCTTTCATCCAGCATTTGTGCAGGACCCAGCCCATCACAGTCTTGAACCATGACAAACTGCTAGAATAATCCAAGTAATTGGGCAATGGCAACTCTGAGCAAAACTCGTGGTTCTTTGTGCTCTTCCCCCCACCCCACTCACCAGCAGCTCTGAGCTCTCATGTGGGGGCCTTGGAGCCCTCCCAGAGCTTACTGTAACACTGGAAAAGCAACCTGCAAGCGTGGGTGTTGCAAAAAATAACTACCCAAACATTTTATTTAATCGTTTTTCATTTTCTCTCATTTAACAGGTCACAGAGTGTCTCCAGAATGGTCTCCTACAGACATAAGAAGAAGGTGACTGGTCCTGGAAAAAATCGTAAAATTGCTAAAGGCCGGTAAGATATATAACAGTTGGAAAGAAAGATAGGTCAGGCTATGACCCCAGATCAGTTCAAACAGATGCTGTGCTACAAACTTCGCCTACAGATATCTTCACGTATTGGCTCACTCCAGAAACTTCAAAGAAGTGAACCAAAATGAGATCCCTTGGAACTAGTGGCCCATAAAGAGACTTTATCACTAATGAAGAGAACGATTTGCTTATACCCCAGGTGGTGAATTAGTCTTAAAAATCAAATAAATGAATAGGTGAATCATATTACAAATCTTACGTGCTACCCACCAAAACGAATTATTCTTGTAACAATACGGAAATTCTTACTTCAATACATTATCACTGACTTTGACTCAAGAAGAATAAATCATTCCCCAGCAAGCACTTATTTCTGGTTTTCTTTCGCTTAAAGGGCTGCTTGTGTATGGTCTTAATAAAAACATGCCCATGCATCCATACAGACTGAACAGCTGTAGGCAGGATTCAGATTCATGCCATGTCTATGCAGTGACATACAGGGAAACTCTGTGAAAGCAAAATAGGTTGTTATGACTAAGTTGCCTTGACTGGTTAAACAAAGACAAGAAAAAAAGGAAGAGGTTTTAAGTTTTATCATTTTAATTCCCAGTCTGCGCTACTTTTTTTTTTTTTTAAATGGATTTAAGATTCATCCCTCTCTAGCTCTGTCCTGGAAGATTTGCATCAATAGCTACTTACAAGAAAAAAATTAATCCTCTACCTGACACGTACGGTACAACAAGAATAAGCAGTTCAGACTTGGCCTTACAAAACAAATACACAAGACACCAACTCAGAGCATGACTAATTTCCTGAAAACAGAGCAGTACATTTTCCAAACCCTGGGCTTGGCTGCACGCTGAACCGTAAGCACCAGCACAGCCCTGAGCCGCTCTGTCCGCCTGCCGAGAGCTCCACTCCTCATTCAGCTCTATTACAAGAAAGCTGCTAATGAGGAAATCCATAACCTTTTCACAACAGATGCCGTGAAATATTCTTTCTTGATACATAATGGTGTATTGATTTTTAATTTCAAAATATGCAAACATGACATTTGCAATAGTGACTCCATACACACAAAAGCTGTATTTTTGGACTTTTCGATCTGTATCACATTTTGCAAGCATTTGCTGTCAATAAGTAGGCAAAAGAAACCCAACCCTAACCATGAGGGGTTGCTTGCCTGTAAACATAGTACAACTATGGATTTCTCCCTGAATAAAAATTCTCTTGTAAACAGCTGCTTGTAATGCGTTGTCAAACCTCAAGGTTAATTTAATGCCACAGTGATAGAGGTATTTGGGATGGTGCAGTGCATGTACCTTGACTCTACAACTGCTCTACATTTCCTGTTGTAAGAGTGAATCCAATAGCGTGGCTCAGGTTCCAACCTCCCTGGCTAGATGCGTGCCTCTATTTTTCTTTCTTCTGAAAGGGCGATGGTGGAAATACCAAAACAGATCCATCATTTACAAGAATGAGATTTAAGACAAATATGTTTCGTGTCTGTAAAAATAATTCTTATGACTGACTCATTGAAAAACTAGGGGAAAAAAAAAAAATTATAATCACATACGTTTTCAGGCATAGGTCCTTAAGACTGGGGAGGAGGGATACCGGAGAGGGTCACTGCTGCATCAGCAACGTGTTTTCAATTTAAAAAAAAATAGTCCTAGCCATGCTGTGCAGCACAACCTATGCCCACTGGAAAGATGTACCACAATTTGAAAGAAACTATTGAGAGGGTCAGCCTGCGCCACGCTTGCCCCACTCCTTGCTGGACATGGGCTCCGTCCCCGAGGGCGGCTAGGGTGTGAAACCAGGAGCACTACAGCTGCAGGGAGAAGGGCTGACCGGGGCAGTGGACAGCAGCAGGAGTCGAGGAAAAGGACCATGTCAGGGAAGACAAATTAGAGGCATGTGGCTAGCAAGGCAGGGAATGCACAGTACCACTTGCAGAAGAGATGGTGGGTGTTCAATCATTTAAAAAGGCTTCACTTGGCCACTTGTTTTGCACATACAAGCCTGGGTAGAGCAGGAGAGGCAGTCCCAAACCAATCCCCTGTCCCCAGCAGAGGGCCAGCTGAATTAGGAATGGGTCACTTTTTCCCTGGCTAGGTAAAACTTCTATATTACTGGGAAACCACTGAGGAAATACCCAGTAATTCAATTCACTAGATGATATCTTCATTTCTTACGAACAATCAGAGACACATGGGGGAAAAAGGAGAAAGAAGCTATTCCTTAATGTAGCTCTTGTCTCTGCCTACATTGGAGAGGCAAGTATTT
>NW_009215491.1:42014-66135 GCF_000690835.1 Fulmarus glacialis
GTTTGCCTACAATTTTAAATTACTGAGCCCCTCTTCTTTTCCTCAGATACATATAAATTTTACCTACAGTGGCAAAACCAGCTCTGCACTATGGACACATGGAAACCACAGGGCACATCTCCAGCTGAGATAAACTGACATGGCTTTACTGACTTCAGCGGAGTGACACTGATTTACACCATTTGAGACTCTGGCCTTACATTTATTTTTCAATTCGTTCCTAATGTACTTAAAATATCTTCTTGGAATCAATGTCCTGTAATAAAGTATCATCCCAAGAGTGCACACACTGAATATCAAGGAGAGGGGATGAAAAAAAACCCACCATCTTGCATTGACTTATGCCATGTTCATAATCACTCTCTTAATTTTTAAGCAATTCAAAAAGAAAAAAAATGCTGAATATTTTTCAGGATGTACCCTATAATCTTACAACATATTTAGAATAGGAAATTAAAGCTGAGCTAAACTACCAATTGTGTCAGCAAAAACAGCCTTTCATGGCAAAATGACAATTTTCTGTCTTTGAAAGCTGCCTTTTCCAGTTTTTAAAAAAAAAAAAAAAAAATCAGGCAGGAATGAAAAGTGGTTTGCCCTTTTATTGTGCAAACCAGCAAAAATACATTCCTCCCTGCAAGATTTTTTCCAAATTAAATATGTATTTTTTATTGTAAGTCCCTTGGAGATCAGTCATTTGGTAGCAAAAGATTAAAAAAAAGAGCATTTAACGAGACAATGGCAAATAATCAAGCCATCAACATTTTGAACAGCTACAGGTTTATCCAAATATTCAGTGAGTTTATTTTTACCTTCTTCTAAACACTCTCACTGTGTGTGCAATTTTGACCCCATTGTGTAAAATGGCACGAGTCCATCTGACTTCAGCACAGCTCACCTATTTGTAAGTCACGGTCCCTCGCCATAAGGCATGTTTAAGGGCTTCTTTGAACACTACAAAATAAAAGGCATCAGCATGGCACAAGCAATTTAAAAGGAGCATCGCATTACGTTACCTGGTAAATCCCTAATTCTAATCTCCGCCCCAAACTCCTATGGCACTACGAACATTTCTGCGCACGCCTTTAGGCTTTCAAGATTTAGCGGGGAATTTAGTTTTCTTTTTTGTTCCCAGGATACTCTGAGTTATTTTGTATGAACACAGACCCTCACCCCCCCGTTCCTCCAGACACAGGACTCTCAACAGGAGCTACAAGAGGACCTTTTGGTAGGACAAGTTCCCCAAAGTACCTCTTCAATTAGCTTTCTCTACAGCTGGATACTGAAATTACTCTCACTTCGGACTCATGATGTTTTCTCATTTATGTCCTAGCATACATACGCTGACTGAATTAGAGAGCCTCTGAACTAGATGCCTACCTACGAGCATGGTCTGGTACTGGCTTTGCACCTGGTTGCACTCTTTAGGCACCGATGGCTTTAAAGCAGAACGTGAAAGCACAAGTAAATGGGACATCCAGTTATTCATCCTGTGCAGCTAATATTGCAATACGCTCCTGTAAGACCTGAGCAACAACACTTCTACCTAAGTCATTAGTCCGTGACAATGGAGAGCAACTCGATAAAGCCAAGGCTGTAGGTATAAATAAAAATAAAATTACCTTAAATTGCCAGCTCAGCACAAGAGGGCATAAAAATTGGGGAGAACAGAGACCCAAGTGTTAGCCTCTGCCCAAGGAATAATAAGAAAGAGAAAAGGCAAAATCAGCACTCAAATTTTGCCGGCCTGCCAGGGCCCAGCAAGTAGCTCTGAGGGGCCAATTAAACTGCGGCAGTGGGAGAGGCAGCGACCATGGCAGGCACGCTGCCGGCCAGAGAGGTGTAATGAAAAGTGGCAGTGATGGATAACCCACCTGCGCGTGCCTTTGAATAAGATGCAAATCCATTAACAAAGCAGTGGGCGGGGGGGTCCCCCCCCATGTGCTACGTAGTAGGTGGATCGAAAGCAAAGCACCGGGCTCTTCCCTTCCGCTTCCAACCCAGAGTTTTAAGGTACACCAAAGTGCCACACTTCGGGAAATCGTGACCTCCTGCACCCTATCGCGGGCTAGTGGGTTTGCTACCTGGCCTTCTCTGTGGCAGCAATGTTTCCATGCCCAGTGGGCAAAGCGGGAAGGGAATAAGCTTTGTACCTCACTCTGCATGGGTCTCCTTCAGCTTAATTCAGAGTCAGAAAGGTGAGGCCCTAATAAAAGGAGATACTTCTTTGTATAGCATTTACTCCTCTCCTCTATCACCACTTAATGACCCACAATTGAGACTGTGAAGCATTACATGGGTCCTGAATGCATGCTATGTCTGAACTGCTGGAAACCATAAGGAACAGCAATATCACTTCATACTTGGGATAGGCTCTGCTCCCAGGGCTTTCCTCAGCTTCCCAACAGGGAGGGCATGCAAGCTTTGTCCATCCTGCCAGCTGCACTTCAAGATGCAAACATCAGAAATGCCAGAGTGGCAGACGACAGAGGAAAAAGAAAAGCAGTTTCAGGCTGTCGTGTCAGTAAGTGAATCCTGAATGTATTTTAATGACTTGCTGAAAACCATAACATTGGGGAGAAAGAGTCACATCAAGGAAAAAACTACCACCCCAAAATTTCAGAAGTGAGCTTTAGCATCATTTTGCATTCATTAAAAAAATCTCAGTTGAGCACAAGTGAAAATAAGGCTGGCAAACCCAGACCCAGCAGTGGTTTCTACTGGGAAAAAGTCATAGTGAAACCAGAAACTCAATTTAAAAATCCCAATGTCTATGACACATCATCAACTCTAGGGGGAAAGAAAAAAAAAAAAAAACCACACGAAAAACAAAACCCACCACACACAAAAACCCCACTTCATTGATACCGAATCAGGAGGAGGAAAACTCACCAAAATCTGTTCACACTGAAACCTCCTCATCCAGCCGAGGACCCTCTCACAGGTTTACAAACCACAACCTCTCTCAAACCTGCCCCTGCCAGCTAGAGAGGACAGCAGCTCCGCCGGCCCAGTGATGCTTGCTGCACCGCACCAGAAGGAACACTGCTTCCGTAACCTTTTTGTGCCACCCAGGCAAGCACTCAATTTTCCAGTAGCGCTTGTAGAAGACCCTGAGATTCAAGAGCAGCTCACGGTGAGTATGCAGATAATCCAAGGACGCATTTGCAATTGCAAGATAAGCCGAATCAAGGGCAAGAGAGCACTCTCCTTTCCAGAAGTCTCTGGCTTGACCATGGTCTGCTTTTTCTCCCCAGAAAGCCCTGTTACCCATTGCCCCTCCATTGGTACCTTCCCTGTACCCAACAAATCCCCGACCTCAGAGTTTCCCCAAGTTCTCGCCCTCCAAGTTTGCACAAGGTATTTGAATACTTCATTCCACACATCCACACTGTACATATGAAAACAAAAACTATATGGCAAAAGGTGACTTCTGCTGTATCAGATAGTATCATGAAAATTAAAACTCGCTCCACTGTGTTTGAGCCATCTTACTGAACAGCAGTTTCAGAGTGCCCTGTTCTGCTGAATACCTTGCATTTAAAGAGGGAGATTTGCTGCTGATTGGATTATAACATAAGTGAAAATTCATGCGTATTAATGATAAAATCCATTATTAGGGGTAAAGATGAATGTATAGTCATGGGGCATATTAGTAACTAACTTTTAAATGGAGATTATTTCTCCAAATGAAAAGCCAGAAATAAGCCTCTCTAAACCTGCTTCATTTTTAATACTTGCTGCCAACAGCTAGATCTGCTTGCTTCCATTCCTGATATACCGTAAAACCTTACAGCTTGTAATATATCCTCTGTGTATATGTCACATCACTTACCCAACAAAGAAAAAGGACTAAATCCAAACCTGTAAAATTGAAAATTGGAAAATCAGCTGTTGAAAACTGGTGATCAGGGGAGGTCCCTGACATCTGGGGAAGGGCTGATGTTGCCCCCACCCTTAGGGTAGCGCGGGTGTGGGGAGTGCTGGGTGAGCCCGCCGGGAGCCCGTCCCCCTGGCATCTGTCTCCAAGCAGTGAAGGACAAGGAGGAAATTTGGCCAATATCGGGGCCATCATCAGTGACACGTGCGTCGACACTGAGCATGCCCTCTGCAAGCCTGCAGGTGACATTATACCATGGGAGGTAACAACCTGAGAAAGAGCTAGAGACCAACACTAGAGAGACCCTGGTAAACTCAAGAACAGGGCCCATCACAAACCTCGTGGGGTCTGATAAGGAGAAGGGCCAACTGCTGCCCAGGGGTGCCGACTAACCCCATGCAGCGACCAACAGCCCCACAAAGAAGGACTGAAGGGCTACCAGGACACCGAGCTGGCTATGGGGGTCCCAATACCAGTGGAGAGGAGGCCACCAGCTGCCCACATCTATTTTCCCAACAGGAGGCTGGACCAAGCTGCCCAGAGGACACACACCCCACCGTGGATGCAGCGATGCTCCTCAGACCTGCATAGGTAACCCACTCTGGAGCTGGGGTCTCCCCTGGAATGGGAGCTTGAGCTGGGTGACCTCCCAAGGGCCCCTCTGGTGGCATTTCTGTCATTCTGCAGCCCAAAAACTACAGGTAAAGGCTTTAACACCATCTCTTCAAACTATTTATCTTTCTTACTCTAGGACTTACGCTCTCTATCACAGCCAGGCAATAGAACGAATAAATTTGCCTTCCGTCAGGCAGTATCGAAGATATGAATAAAGCATTACAAGGCAATTTCAGTAACGCAGATCTTTGAACTGTGCTCTGCTTTCCCATCGCTACACCCCTAACCACAGCGGCAGAAGGAAAAATCCCTATTCATCACACTGGGACCTTCTTTTGATGTTGACTAGAGATGAAAGAGAGCGTGCTCAGACACTATGGATTATTGGTCAGTATATAAAAAACTCCCTATGAAAGATGACTTCTGCCTGAAGACCAGTGCACGGTGGTGCAGGATAAATAGCAGCAAGATTTACAGCGATGAGCCACCGTGTCCTTTGACATTGCACTGTCAAAGCAAAAACAAGTGAGATTCAGTGGCTCCCTGCAAGTTCGCTCCAGCTAAAGGCCATGCCACACCAGTCGCGTTATTACACTGATGAAGAGCTTATATAAAAATAGGGAAAACTGTCCATCACTTACTTCAATCTCTGTCTAAACCTATTTACTCCTTCTAGCCTTTGCTCTCCTTCTTCCTAATATTTTTCTTTTTCTTCCTCATCTCCTTTTTCTTTTAGCCACAGTTTCCAGAAACAGTTACTGACTTGCAGTCCTTAGGATCATACACATTAAAGAGACTGAATGTTTAGTTCATGGTATGCTTGGAGGACCTCCAAGGTGGGACCCACAGATGGAGTCACCCCAAATCAAATGCTACTTCTGAGCACACCAGTCTGAATTCCAGCCTTTTTCCTCCCTCTTTTTGGAGCCTCATCCTGCAACAGGGTTTGTACAAAGCTCCTACTCAATGTAATAGCATAGCTCACAGAAGCGGCAGCCTCAGACACTTATTTCTTATTTAGACCAGGTTTTCTTTAAGGTCTCAGTCCTGTAAACACCCAAAGCACGTGAGCAGTGCCCTTGATTTCTGGGAGCTACTCACATGTTTAAAGATGTACAAATGCCTCGGAGCTGGCAAGAGCCAGACGTGCACAGGCATAGAGCAAGCTTTTAAAGTGGAAAAAACCGTTCAGTTAATAAATTACTTGTTAACTGATCCTCCAGTTCCAAACAGAACAACTCGAGCGATTGAACTCCAAAAACACCACAGAAGAAAACGTGCATTTAGAGTCCAGCCCTGCAGGACCCCCAGCACCTTCCCTTCCCAGTGACTTCCAAGAAGGCTGCACGAGGCACCCAGCCCGATGCACGAGCGGGCATTTATTGCCAAATAAGATCACCCTTTAATTTTCTCAATTACCTCAGTGACCAAAAGCACGCGTCTAGAGATCTGCCATATTTCTGACATTAAGTAATGCTTTTTCTGCAGTAAATTCAGTTAGTTATTCTTCACAAAAGAATTGTTTTTAAGGACATATGTTTTATTTGTGAGAGTAAAAGAACTTCTGTCCTGGAAGTTCTTGGTGAAATATCTGTGGACATACAAGAGAATACATTTTCTAATGTGAAGACATCTTTTTCAGTGAATAGTTGCACCGCATTTTATACATTACCTTGTTACACTTTTAATTTGACCACATCAGCATCCAAAATCATGAAAAGGACTTCCTCAGAATCATTTATGTTATACACACTGCACACAGATATGTATAGATATACTAAAAAAAAAAAAGCTGGAGTTTTCCTTGGCTTGTTTTATACATTTAATGTTTACATTAAATCCTGTTTCTCTCTGATTTTCTTTTTATCAAAGCTGAAATTCTCATAAATCACACAGTTCCTGGAGTTTGGGGTTTAGGAATGCAAAACATTACAACATTGATTTTAAGAGGAAATAAAACTCCAGCTGGAGTTAGGGGAATCTGCAGATACTCAGCATCTGAATGTTAGACCTGATGCTTTGGGATGACACAGCAGAAGTTTACACAATAATTTTGCAGAGTTAAAAAAAGAGCTCACATGTGCTATCTTGGAAATAAATTTAAAATAAAAAAGCAGCCATTATGCTTCATGATTGTTTAAAGTTACAGAAACTTTTATCATCAGAGCATTGAAACCTTTCTTCAAACAGTTAGGAGTTTTTCTGACCCTGAAATGACAATGTCAGCTCTGCTCCTGCGATGGCAGGACCAGCAAACACCACCTTCCGTGGGAGCCAGATTCCCCGGCACGCAACCCTACCATCTCTGGCAGTCAATATTTCTCCCAATCTCCTTGACTTTCATCAGCATCCTTCCTAAAATCCTACATTTCCAATGACGGCTTCACTCATCAATAACAGCTCAGGGCAAATTCCTTTGCGTGGGAAAGCCAACCCTGTTTTTATTGGCAGTTTTGACAAGCTGAAAAGTTTTCCTGAGGGAAGGGAGTGGTGGGAAAAAAGGCCCCACCAGCACCCATTATCTGAAAATAAAAGCATATACCAGCCATTGGGGGAAACGATAACAAAATGCTATTGAGATTAAAGCCATGAACTGGTCAAGACGCTGATTCCCTGCCAGAAACCCGTGAAAGAGCACAGTGCAGCATTATTTGGCCGTTTGCTGATCTTCTGAGCACACAGGGCAGTACCCAGGTGCCCGGTCCGTGCAGCAGAGCCCTCCATTATCTTCCAACGTATCAGAGGAAACAGCCCTTCACGTCTGACCTCTACAAAGAGCACGGAATCGTCCCCAATATTCTAGCTAATACTAGTTTCTCACCTGACCAGATGGGTTTAATGGGTGATACCCCACACTGTCTGTCATCAGTAGCATTGTTCTGTGATGTTCTCTGTTCCTCAAGGGAGTGGGTTTAATGGGAAGCCCTTCTTATACTTTCCATTTCTTGTCCCTCACGCCACCCCTACAACCCTACGATATCTTGATGAAAAAGTATAACAACATTTTTCAGTAAAACCCCTACAATTTTCTTCCAAAACAACCCCCCAAAATTTTTGTTTGCTTTTAGTAATTTACTTTTTATTTTGATAGAAGTCTGAAAAATGTCTATTTGTACATGAAATTAAGTTGTTGAAGAAAAGTAAACTAAAAGAAACGAAAGCAACTTTGCCATGTGGCATGCGATAAGCAGCATTAATCCTTCACGCCGACACACCAGCACTCCTGCACGCCGCCACAAACGCTGCCAGAGGAGCGTTTCACCCATCACACAGCAAAGGGACAAGGTGTCTGTAGCACTAACAGGCAACACAGCAGCACCAGGTGTAGCTGAGAAATAACTTTAAAAAGGTTTCATGCTACGGGACTACATCTTCTTAAGTTTCCTTTGTCAGAAAGGACAGGGTTTTCTGGCCATATTTTTTTTGTCCACTGCGGCACCTCCCTGGCAGGGTGATAAGGATGAAGTGACCCCCAAACTCTTTGTCCCCATCACCTGAAGGGCCAGAACCTTGCTCTTCTCATTCCTTCAACTAAATAAAATGCCACTTAAGGATAATAAAATCTTACTGTAGCGCACAGTCTCAGTGCCTGATTACCAAGTATAAGAACATAATAAGCGTTAAATAGCCAACCTCAGTTTGTAAAAAGCATTGCCAACAATAACTAAGTTTAGATTTTAGAGCAATTTTAGAGATTCTTGGCAATTATTTGTGGTAATTGTGTCTCAAGCTGGTACGATTTCATAAACAAGGAGATCTCATGCAGAGCTAGGAATAACACTTTTTTTAATACCCCTCATGCAAACAGAGTGAAGAATTACAACCAACCTCCGAGGGCTAAACTAAGCAAAGATAATACAAAGATGTTGGAATGGTAAAATATCTTTATCAGCAATTAAACCGAACACCTTTTGGGGGGAGTTACACAAAAGGTTCCAGTAACAAACCCTAAGAGCATGACAGTTTTGTTTGCTGGGGGGTCAGGGCTCCTGTAAGACCTAAGCAATGGCACAATTGCATAAACTTCTCAAAAATACATAAAACAAATTTGCAGCCATAAAGACGGCACAGAATACCTCATCTGTCAGTGGTATACTTGGTCCATCCACACATTTGAAGGTTGAAACCACAGTGAGAGCCTAAGGACCATATAGCAGCAACATCCAAGTCTCCCTCGCTTCTCGCGCAGCCCCATTCCCCCCCTCTTTGATCCTGTGTTTTAGTTTATCTGCGAAAGATAAGGGAGAGCATCCAGCAAGATTCCTATGTCATCTCATGATGACTGGAAGAGCTGGGGCATCTTGCCCTGCGGTCCGAAAGCCACCGCCAAGGCGGGATGCAGCACCCAGAGAGTTGCGCTGACTCACTTGGGAACAGGGCTAGCACCCAGGGGACTCTAGGATCTGCCTTGCCATCATGGTCACGGGACCTGGCGTGGCCAAAAGATCATCCAAGACAGCTGCTGGGGGGAGTAGAATACAGACTGTCTCCCTCCACCCCAGACAAATAAAACCCACTTTGTATAGACCGGTGCTAAACAACCTAATGAGCTTTCCTGCTCTGCTTCAACACCTATTTTCCATTTAGTTACTTCACAAAAATAAAGGAGGTGGCATTGCACACAAAGTCCTTTAGCTGCTTACCAAGTCCCCAAAGGAGCAGGTATTTTTCCACACATCTTTAAAGTAACGCTAATTACATTATACACAATGGCAAATATACACAGGGGACAACAGTATAGCTTTTAATTAAGTATTACTATTGCTTCTACTGTCTCTCATCTTCATTCTCATCAGAGGATGAGGAAGCAAGGTACCCTCGCAGCTTCTCAAGCCTCCCCCTCTGCTGTGCTGCAGCAGATGAGCCTCTGGGTCTGAGCCCCTCCAGGAACCTGCCCCTACCTGACTGTGGGCACCAACCTCTACATTGCTATTTTAAAGAGGTTATTCTCCAGTACTAAAACCAAAAAACCCCATGCCACCTTAAAAAACTTTCCTGGGAATGGTTGGCTGTAAGATGACAGTGCTGAAGAGAACAATCTTTCACCCAGTGCCCCTCGTCTAACAACACTCATGGACGCATCCACCTTAACAAAAAACACACCAAGTTCGCAGCCAACATTCCCTCTCCTCTCTGCTGAGCTCACCAGTTCTCACTCAGCTGATGGTGCCTTTAAATCATAAGCATTTTTACTTACCCAGCATTAAGTTGTAAGCACAACTTAAAGGGTGTTCAACAAAATTAGTAATAAATACTATAAATCCTACAGTGAACATATGCAGCCATATGTAAGTTATACATGATCATGAAAATTTATTTATACATGCACATATGCAAACAATTTTTTTCAGGGATTACTCTTCTAATTCTCTTATAAAACTGGAGAGTAGCTCTTCTCCATCATTGTTTCTTTAAATTTATTGAATCAAATGCCTGCAACAGATCATAAGGATAGGTTATAAAACCAAACTAAGGTAAATTTTACCTAAAAAAAAAAAAAAAAAACAAACAAAAATCAGAGTACTTTCCAACTTCCAGAGTAATTTCTGAGCTTTCACAGTAGAGCCCAGTCCTACTCCAGGGGGAGAGGGGAAGACACAGGAGTCCTGCCGCATAGCGGCGCTCAGGACAGGAGAGCGGGGCTGGATCCTGGTCACGGGGCGCCAGCAGCAGCAAGCCATTTCGTGGGCACATGCCTGCATGCAGAAAGATCCCTCTGTCCCGTGGCATTTACAGCTGACATACAGGAAACAAAGCCAAGGGGAAAGCACTGTACAACCACTCTTCCACACTGACCTCAGGCAGGGAGCCCCTGGGTACTCCTCCATCCGCCCAGGGCACGTGGATGCAACCAGGCGGCTCTGTGCGGACACAACAACAATGTGGCTTGGAAAGTTCAGGTGATACCCAGGTGCACAAATATCAACATGTGGGGACATTTTAGATACTCTCAGACATCTTGCCTGGCCTCCCCCTGTCACTGAAGGTCTCCTATGGACCCATGTCACATGTACTGGCACTCAGCAAGTGTCTGGGCCACCCTAAAGTGCCTAATAGGCAGCAGAAGCTTGTTTTAGCCTTTTGAGTCTCTCCACACCCAAAAATAAGATTTGCCTAGGGATGCTCCAGATCTCTGCAGCTACCTACATCAGCTGTGGGGAGCAGGAAAAGGACTTGTTTTAACCATACACTTCTCGCATGAGGTCAAGCCACTCCTTAACTGTATTTCAACTTCTCCCCTCCACATGCTGCAGTAACGACACAGCACTACAAGAACACTCCTCGATGATTTAGCTGTTCCACACTGAGAAGCTTGAAAAATTGTTCTCCATGCTATTTATTTGAAACACTTTTAGTCCAGACTACAGACATAACAGGGTGGTGAGTTCAAGTTAACCATCCTATTTGGAAAAAAAAAAGTCTGGAAGAACAAAGGACCAAACCTAACTATCACAATCATGCTTGAGCTGAGCAGAATAGGCACTCTTCTTCCAAGTAAAACACTGTTTACCCTCCTTATTCAATGTGTGTTTATGCAACCAATTCTATACAAGTCTATTACAGAGAGCTTCGCAGGCCAAGACGACAGGTACCACAGGACTGATGATAATAGGTACCGGTGGGTGTGTTAGGCTCAACAAATCCAACTCCGTATCTCACCCAGATACAAGGGACTGAAGAGATTAAAAAAAAAAAAAAAAAAGAAAAAAGAAAAAAACCCACACAAAATTCTCCTAAGCCAGCCAACTGTCACAGGACACCAGGACACTCTGTGCAGGGGTGGAGAAGTGCATGTGCCATGGATAATTTAACTTAGGGTTAGCATGCTCAAATTGAGCATGTTTCTGCTTAGCAGAGAGATTGCTCGGACTGGTTTTGTCACAGCACACTGTTCTTCAACTAGTGGGAATACATGGAAAACATGCAGAGTGCATTATCATTCAATTTTCAGTGGAAATATTACAACAAATTAGTATCAGTAGGAATCAGTTTACATTTTTACATTTCAAAAGAAAAATCTAGCTAATTTATCTTCCTACTAATATAAAGGGAATCAAGCTTGCACATAACTTGGTTAGTGTCTCTCTAGCTCTGCACGACAAACCCTAAGGTAGCCCATACAGCAAGCTCTGTCGGATCTCATTGATAGCAATAAGAGAGGCAACGTGTGAGGTGCTATAACGTGAGCTGGTGCTCCAACTTTTCTCCTCGTTTGCAATATACATGCACAGTTTGGGGGCAGTAGAGCCTGTTACTGCAAGACAAATTCAGAGCTAAAAGGATATGGCAGCCCTCCACACTGTAGTCTGATTGCATTAGACTGAGCACAGCGCAAGAAATAAATATTTAGACAGGGTAGACGGCACCCTGAACACATCAACGTGTCAGTTCTGATCTCCGACAAGTGAAAAGCACCCTCCTCTTCCTGCGTTCACATGAAGCTCACCACCTCTCGCCATCATCCAGATGGTGTGCGGGCAGCGCTCTTCTGCTTCATTCCTAGACAGCTAAAAACCACAGCCAATCTGCCATGTTATTTCTGTCTCCCTCTGCACTGGCTCATCTATCACTGCCAGTGCATCTACTGCAGTACACGCTCCTTCTCTGCTGCTGTTTACATTAAAAAGGAAAGAAAAAAAAAAATCTCTAAGTCCTAAATTACAATTGAGCTTCAGCTGCACAGTAGGTAATTAAGAAATTTGGGAGCTTGCAACTTCCCAGGAGGTAGTGGACTTAATTAAAATTAAAGCATTTCATTTGAAGAGGGTGGTGTGACCCTCTTTCTGCCAGACTTCAGGCCCATGGAAACCCCTCACTGGTAGCTATGTAAGCTCCAAGTATTAGGATAAATGTTTTCATATGTAAATTGAGCAAGCATTCCTCAGTGCCCTGCCTACAGAGCCCCTTTATTGCTTCTCCCATACAGTTGTGCCCAGCAAACAACAAAAGGCAACCTGTGTTTATAGGGCACTGGCCTGACATTCAAGAAATCTGCGCTCAAAATACTCAGCTGTGCCAAGTGTCAGCAATGTGATGTGGGCAGGTCAAACACTGCTCTGTCTCATAGTTTCCCCCATCAGGAAAAATGGAAACAATCTGTACTTCTCTCCCACTTAACCTATAAAAAACCATAAACTTTTCAGAACAGAGATGGACTCTAATTACATAGAAGCACAGCAGCAAACGAGGCAGGCAGCCTCTCCTTGTCAGCACCACCTCACACAATGGAAAGAGCAAACAAAAAAAAACACTGGACCAGGTGCTCCCTCCTCTCCCTCCCGCTTCTCGGGTTGTCATAAAACCAATTCACACTGGGTATGTCTGGTCAGTGCAACATGCGGTCCCAGCCCCGTCTGGGCTCAGCAGCCATCAGCTGCTTTATGGCATTTTGGACGGCAGCACGGGGGCTTTGCTGAGAGGGATGCGGGGAACAGCGGTCCCGTCTGTGCTGCAGCATTTGACCCAATTATAGCTGCCGACAGCAGAACGAGGGAAGAAAAGTTAAGCTGCAAATTGTGACAGCAGAGTTTCTGCTGGATTCAAACTAATTGCCCACCATTAGCTGTAATTGATGCACATTCTCCAATGCAGGCAAAGCCTGTATTTGTTTTAAAAAGAGAAGCAACCATAGCTACAAGGGGTGAAGTAGCCACATGCACATTCCCTATAGTAACATTAGTCAGGGCAAGCGCAGCATCCTCAAGGATGCTACATCAGTGCCAGCCACGCTTCCTCCTCTGCTCACCCTGTGGGGGGCTTCATCGCCCACAGCAGAAGATCAAGCGAAAAGTTGTACCTCCTAAAAACATCAACTGTGATAGGGAAACAAACAGGTAAAGAGCTAAAAATTGTCCAGCAATGCAGGTGAAGCCCAGAGCACTTTAAGGCAGTGCATTGCCTAAAAAAGCATTGGAGAAAGGTGGCCAAGTGACCAGACAATGTCTTGTGCTACAGGATGTATTAACAGCATGTGATCAAAAAATGCAAAGAAGGCTAACGAAGCATGTGGGCAAGGATTTTCACGAGGCATCCTGCCTGCTTGAACACGACACAGCCCAAAATGGAAGTTGACAGCACGAAGGGAGGAAAAATGATCACAGTGACACAACCTGAGGTTGTGGCTGCCCAGCTCCTCTTCTGACATCTGAAAAAGCACTGGCCCACAACAGTGAACCAAGACAACTTAAGTGCTGTTTCAAGACAATTACTATCGGTTGGCTGTTCTTTCTTCAACACACATTAGCCCATCTGAGCTGTTTAAGCTCCCATCTGCAGTCTCCCGGACTCTCTAGTACCGCCCCATTACAGCTTAGCTAGAACAGGGTCATCTCAAAAACCATGGCAAAGCAACAGGATCAGCCAGTGCTGAAAACAGTGGCATGAAATACCCAGCATCCATAATGATTTCTTCTATGCAGCTTTTGACTGTCACTCAACTTTCCTGGCAACTGTTCAAGTGTTCTCACAGCTCAGCTATTGCTATGCAAGAGGCTGAGGCTCTATGGCGGAAAGCAGAAAAGATTAAAATCATTGGAAAAGAGGATAGTCAAGTTAAACTTAAGTGCTCTAAGTATCAAGAAATTAGAAGAAACGCAATACCAACATGATTTGGAAGTGTGAAGGAAAACTGTAACAGAAGCAGGGTCTTCTCCTAAATTAACAGCGTTGGCTTCTTGCATCTTGTAGAGTTGACTGCAGAAACCCATCAGTGCATGTCCGTCCTCAGTAACAGCAGCATGACACTGCCAGCATGCTATTTGCCTTTCAGGAAAATACCGCTGTTTTGGGTAACCAAATCTATTCTGTCCTCCAGGACATGGGGTGTTTGCTTGTCCGGTCCATACACACTCTTCTAGGCATTTTGGAGACGGGCAGAAAGGCTAGATGGATTCTTTGGTTTGACCCAGTACAGCTGCTCCTACACCATGCCACAGAAGCACAGCAAATTGGGACCACCAGTGGACATCCGAGTGATGAGGAGTCTCCAGACAGCCATTTCTTCTGGGGGGTGCAGCTTCTACACACCATTACAGAAATCAGTAAGCTCAGTTCCTGCTAGGAAAATAGGGAAGTTGCCTTCTCTTTCCCAACAAATTACAACTAATTGCTCAAGTTGTCAGGAATAGACACAGATTCTATATATCCATTTTAAACATCTTAAATACACAAGAACGTATAGGAGGTTGTGCATAAACCCGTAATACAATAGTGGAAGAAACTGAAAGAAAAACGGCTAATTTATACTAATAAGATAATTCAAAGTAACCAGGTAGGTGCCAATTGCTCTGTTTAAAAAGCC
Source organism: Fulmarus glacialis (assembly GCF_000690835.1). Taxonomy (NCBI): domain Eukaryota; kingdom Metazoa; phylum Chordata; class Aves; order Procellariiformes; family Procellariidae; genus Fulmarus; species Fulmarus glacialis. Next base: position 56,807 of record NW_009215491.1, read on the forward strand.
CCTATTAAATGTGGCAATTTTTCATTTGAAGTGGTTTGATTGACTATGCACAATGGCACCTGAATTTCTGCAAAGATGAAACCATTGATTTTGCCAGTGTCTGCATGCAAGAAAGAAAAAGGAAAAAAACCTTAGGTTTTCTTTCTTTCAGTCTATTCCTACTCAACTAAGCACTTCACAAGTGTTTCAGAGCACTGAAGTCCTCTTCAGTCTTAATTAGGCCATTTATTCAGTGAAGTTCCCAAGATTTTTGGTGAGAACGCTTTTCCTGCATTGCATTCTGCTTTCGAAGGGTTGCACAACACAGACACCCTCTGAGAAAATCTTCCAGTGGCCCTGCGAGCCACAGCATCCGAAGTGATGCCGCTTCATAGCGGGGATGATTTGATCCCACGTTTTCATGTGCTTAACTCAAGTAGGGTGTTTTCATGCTATGTTTTCCCTTACCGACTGAGGTTGGAACAAGCCCAAATCACAAAGCAAGTTGTCTGACAAGGCCACATCTTTCATTTCGGTCTCAAAGCAGTTCATATAAAGCAAATTTGACAAAATTACAATGGGAGATCTGAAACTCATCCCCCAGGTATCTCACAGATGCAGGGAATGTTCAAGGATGAACGTTGCATGCATTTGACAAAATTTCTGACAAAACAGCACAGTTCTGCCCAGTGTTTGGCTGTAGATTTCAATAGTTTCCAGCAGAACTGCTGCAGGGCTGCTGGAGCAGGAGATTTCGAAGCTACCAGGCCAGAGGGAAGCCTGGATGAGTACCTGAACAGAGGGCAAGGATTTATTTCTTGCCTAAGGCCCACTTGAGCCCTCCAGCTCCAGCTGCTTTGTTCGTGCAGCTATTTGCCTCCTCTGAGGCACTGGAGTCAGCGTGTGTCTCCATGTGGCTACAAGCGTATTAAAGAGCAAGAGACAAATTACTAACTAGTGTTAATTCTCCTTACCTGCTTACAATTAGGAGAGTTTGGTTTAGAGAGATAAAAAGAGTTGCTCTAAGCACAGCTATGACTGAGATCTGGTGCCTCACACTTGGTCCTGATGATCAAAACCTTACCTTAAAATGTAAGGACGGACTAGTGAGGCAGAAATGCAAAACCTGGTCAGGGGCTCATTTACAAGGATACTTACTTCAAATCACTGGTGGCCCCAATCAGCCCGCAGGCTGAGGAAACGTCTTCAGAGAGCAGATCTTTTTTATCACCGTCTCCAAAGGAGCACGATTAGAAGGGTTCAGGGTATCTTTGCCACAGTGGGAGCATCAAGTCAAATGTGAAATAAGTAGGTAAGCCAAGCGGATCACTTATTTCCCCTGAGAGAAAATGATGCACACTGTCAGGCTGATAAAACCGCTAAAATCTGATCCTACTAGCCACATGGCAGGACCAAACAAATCCAATGGAAATCTCTTCAGCGTTTCCCACAGCTGTACAACAGGCAAAGCAACATCAGGTAAGGATTAAATGAAGAAATTAACTCTCTGACACTGTAGGAACTGAACGCTGTAACATTTTGGAGGTCTTTGAAACATATTTCCCCACCCAGGTCTTTAAAGCCAAAAATCCCTCCCCAAGAAGCAAGCTCTAAAATACCACACATGAATTCACAGACTAGAGAAAATCACCACGCAAGAGGAGGTCACCATAAAACATAAAATAAAGATGAGGCTCTGCAGATGGAAAATATTTCATTGACCGGACTGAGCTTTCGCACGGCACCGCATTTGTGGCGATGAACACAGGAGCATGTTAGCAGAGGTCTTTCCAGCCCGCTTGAATGGAGACGGAGCCCATCCTCCTTGGTAACTTGTCATCTGCAGAAACAATATTTCTGCCCTGGTTCAGATTTTGACATTTACAGAGCGGCTTAGAGGGAGGCTGCCCACCTCTACCAGCCACACTCCGAATTTGTTTGCCCTGTTAAGGCACTTGGGTTTGGTCTCTATTTGCACCCTTACCACTGGCTGAGACACAGGTGCCAGCTACATGCTGATCCACAGGCCCAATTTGGACCATGCTGCAGGTCTGAACCACCTCAGCCCGTGGACACATGCCCGAGGCGAAGGTGACTGTGACAAAGCCCACGGTAGCAACCTGCCTTGCTTGCACTAGGAGAGGACATTGCTGCACTGCCTCCTCGCCCACCCAGATGCCGCCACACGGACGGCACATTTCATAGCTCGGTTTTGCCCCTCAGCAAGCGTAGCTGAGAATTTTTGGCATCCCTCTTCATCTAAAGCTCACCATATACAGCTTGTTCCCCTGCTGTTGCTCTCCCAACTTTCCAGCTTTACAGTCAACTCATTAACTGCTTTCATAAAATCAATAGCAGCATTTCACAGATGCCAGCACTGGATATTCCGCAGAAAAAGCTTGCTCCTTGCTCTTTCTGCAAGACTCAGGAGCCATGAGATCTTCCCACTTTGGGCCTCTGCTAACCACAGCGAGAGAGGGAACACAAGTTTGGCACATGCCTCAGGGACTCTGAACCCGAGCCATGCACGCGGGGTGGACGGAGCACGGCAGGACAGTCCATGGAATGCTGGCAACCTCTGCAGAAACAGCCCTGTCCCCTCAGCACAGCTATGAGGCACTGACCACCGTGTGGGCATTTGGAGGGTATCCAGGATCCAAAACTCCATCCTTACATCAGACACCCGAATACTGAGGGGCAAATTCTGCCTGCAATGTTAGGCAAATTGCCTGGACTCTGTGCCTCTGGTTTTTGGTTCGCCTTCTGACTAGTCCGCAATGTATTTGGGGTGGAGACCATCTCCTCCTGCGCAAGGAGCTCGCATCTCAGGGCTCTTGCATGTTATTTTTAAAACACGTAATAAATCATATTTCGAATTCTGTGCATTTCTCTTACACCAGATTCCCAAAACCCACCCTTGACTTGCTAAGCTGGCAGGTATGCAAGCGCCACAGACAGGCAGTGCAGTCGCTCTCGAACATCATTAGCCATTTGCACGGCTTGGATCTACAATGAAGAAGAAACCCAGCCACAAGCTTTCAGATTCCTGCTCTGCAAGGAGTAGCAAGTATTTAATTTCTAGCACAGATTCCTGCAGCAAGCACACCTTGTCAGAAAGAAACCCTTGCAATGGAAGTCACACGCTTCCTCTGTTAAAGTCTGTGCTGTGAATGTGACACATGCTCAATTTTCAAGGAACCAAATTGGCTGTGAAGGCTGAAAGCCAGGGCCTGCAGCTCAGCTGGAAGGGCTGGAGCCGAAGCCCTTGGATGAGGAAGCACATATGCATCCACGGTTTCCTCGGCCTACTCTAATTTTTCATAGTCAGACTGCTGAGCAAACTGGACACCGCCGCCTTCTGTGCAAGCTGCCAGGGGAGGCTGTGTACTTGGCCAGCTCCTAAGCACAAGCAAAATGGCACCGGCCGGGCGAGAATCAAAGAAACACAATTTAAAATGGATTTTTTCCTTCACTGCCCTGAGCACCCTAGCAGCCTTTCCTGCCCCGTCTCCACATCCACCGACGTGGTACACTCATGCCTCTCCCTCTCAGCTGGCCTTACTAAAAGGTATAAATAGGAGAATCCTCCTCCTTTTAGGCAGATGCAAAGCTACAGGACAGGGCAGGAAAAAACTTCCTTAGAACTCTTCATAACAGGTCCCATAGAGTCCTTCCCACTTCACCTTGCCTCCCTAAAAATCCAGACAGCCTTTTAATCCACACGCGTAGTGCTGTGTGGCAACATAACACACAACTAATAAAATAACATTTCAATTAACTTTTTACGACTTCTTGAAAACCATCTGTGTAATTTTGCAGCATTTCCTTTTAATCCCACTGACAGAATTATGTTCATCTGCCTGAAACACCGCATTTGTTGTGACTATCACAAGACCTCATTCGGTGGACGTCACGGCCCATTACCTGTTTTTAATAGCAGGCCAACGTCTCTCCAGTTTGTGTGTGCTGCAGCAGACTCTGCTCTCCTGCAACTGTTGGGAGCAGCCCCATGGCTGTCCCACAACCCCTGCTTGGGAGCACTAAGCAGCAGAGAATAAGGAGGTTTTGCTGGTACAGCTGGGTACAGGTGGTTTTGAGCTATGTACCTGCCTCCCCATTGCTTTGTTCCTTTGGGCAGCTGTTTATGTCCGTGCAAAGGGAGTTTTCAGCATTTTACACCCACTTTTGAGAAATGCTGAGGAGTTCACTGGGACCATGGCAGCCTGGCACATATCTGAATACATTTGGAGCCCGCTAAGCCTCACCAATATCCCGTGGGACAGGGCAGGACCCCAGGGGAGGGCTGCAAGCAGGGAGCTTGCAACCTACAGCTACTAGGAGGGTAGCCCCCTCAGCCCCTTCCCACGTGCGCTGGCACAGGGTCTCGTTGTCCCCCGCTGTCCTGCGCCGGAGAGCTGGGGCACCCCCTTCCCCCCCTCCCTGCTCTGCCTTTCCCTTTTCATGTACCGAGCGTGCAAGTGCTCCGAGGCTGTATTTGCTCAGCCCTCGGCACTATGTGTCCCTGTAGCGCAAGTAATCTCATCATAGAAGTTGGAGAATGGGGCTGCCTCCGCTCCCTTCAGCTCTCCTGCTAATAAGGCTTCACCCCCCTGATTTCACAGAACTATCTTTAAGGGGCTGCTTTTAATTTTACGGTCCTCTGTTGGGTTTTTAGTCTTTACAAAAGACTAAGAGCAAGACAACAGTTTTGAAACCGTATTAATGGGGCAGTTGCACAGAATCGGATCCACCTGCTACTCCAGGAGGCATTTTGAGCATTGTTAAATAACAGGGATGGCGAAAGTACCACTGCTAAAAATCCAACCATCAGCTGACAGAAAGAGTTAAAAGACTGATGTGGGCTTCAGCTGGTTACGCCTGTCCCCAGGCTCCCAGGCAGCTCGTCAGAGTGTGCCTCACACCCTCTGATCAGCCCCATGGTATCCTCTCTATCTGCCTGTCACAGTAAATATTGGGATGATTTTTTTCAAGCGTCTGTCTCCCCCACTTGCATAATCAGGGGCTTACCCACCAACAATTAGGTAGTAGTTGTTGCAGTGTGTAAATGTTTGAAATGGAGATTTCTTGGGAAAGTGAGGGGTTGGGGTTTTTTTTCTTTCTACAAATCCAAATGCTGTCGGAATGGCATGTCATAAAAATCAGTGATAAAAAATTCATAACAACCCCTCCAGGCTAGAAGAGCGGCTGCTTATTGTATTTACTAAGCCACTGTCTGGGAGCCTGAAGCCTGATTTCACACCAATCCACTCATTTAAACATCTAGATCAACATTGTACAGATTAGGGTGAAGTGCAAACAGCAACACTGGATCTGCCTGCAGAGATCATGGCATGAAGGAAACAAAAGCTCTATGTGTTTTTTCTTCAAAATCACCCTTTCAGCAGTACCAACAAGCATCTTGCTCCTCCTTGCTGTGTTCTCCCTCACCTGCTCTGCTCTGCCAGGTTTTGCTGGCTCATTCCCCTCTGCTGAAGGATCAACAGCCCGAACCAAAGCTGCAGGTGACAGAATCAGAGCCAGCCAAGGACACCGCTGTGTGGCACGTGACACTGATTTTTCATGAATCCACAATCTCATTTATTCCATGGCGCTCTCACAGGAAAAACCACAACATACTATTGACTGTTAAGCTGTTTAAGCTTTTTCTCTTGCTCAAGAGGAAGGACTCCTGACTGAAAGATGAGGACTGTGTGGTTTCCCCTGTGTATGTTTTCTCCATCTTAACGAGGTTACACAGTAAAGGTTAAAGCTAATACCAGAGATACCAGTTGCTCAAAATCATGATCTGATAGGGAGAGATTATCACTCTGAAATGGCTCGTTTAAAAAGAGGCAGCTAATAGGTATGCTTAAACCTTGGAAATTCTTTCAGAAGATATAGTATCACTACACTGACAATGTGCTGTTTTGTTTTTTTTTTTAAAAAACCAACAGCCTCAGCTTGAAACTACTCTGTTTGAGGTACGAAGGGTGTCAATGCTTTGACTTTTATGTTCATGGTTCATGCTTTTAAAGTGTAATTTTTTTATTTTCCCCCTCCTCTGTGTTGCTGCCGGGAAGACCACAAAAAGCGTAAGGAAAACTAGCTTGGCCAAACTGCTTACACAGAGAAGAGCGAAGCTTCCTACACCCAAGGATCTCCAGGACTCTGCTGTCCTACTTTGCCTGGAGAGGAGACTCATTGCAAACCACAACCAGCACAATGGCAGAAAGGGAGCCCGCGTGCTAAAAACTGAGAAGGGTCAATAAAATGAAATGATATATCAAGAGCTATTTTCTCATAAAAAGACCCAGTTTTGTTTGGTAACCTAGCGTGTTCAGGCTGATGAAACATCCACAACAAATGGATCTCTGAATTGCCCACATCTCTAGTATTTCTAGCAGCTGCAACACCAGCCAGTTCACAGAGCAACTTTTGTGCAGGATCCACCCACCTTCACAATGCTCGTAAGCCTCCATTCCCACAGGAGCTCAACAGCACTGCTGTACCATCCCCTCCAGCACAGTACAGGGCTGCTTGTTCTTCTTTGGGTAACAAAGGCCCAGAAAGGCTTTGCAGCTTTCCCAAAATACTAGAGCTGTCCCTCCAGCTTCCACGCTGAATCCTCAGCCACTTGCAACCAGCAGTGCTCTCTTGATCCACAGTAAACTGGAGTATTTAAACATGCCAAGGATGGGGCAACTTGGCACCCAAGATGTAAGATCAGGCACCCCTTGCATAAATTTGTAGTCACGCGTGTCTTTGCTCGTGCAAGTGGAGAAAGGGAGCAGTTACTTCCATTGCAGTAATAGCTACACACTCGATGCCAGACCATGGCTCTTTTGTGTCAGGTACACCCCATTCCAATACACACGCATCTAGAGATATAGATATATAAAGTCCTTCTTCAAAGAGCTTTAAGTCTAACTATGGGACTAGTGGGCTGTAAGCAAGACCTTGATATGAAGGGATTAGTCCCTTGAACAAAAATCTGCCGCATCAGGCATTAGCACGGAAACCTGCAATACAGCCCAACAGAGACAATGCAACAGCAGTCTCCTGCCATAAAAATAAATAGATCAATGAACGCTTCAAAGAGCGCAATAAAAGCAGAATGATAATCCAGGTTTCCTAGAAACCCATCTCAGAGCCTGGCGCTGGCAGAAGCGTTTCACACAGCCGCATGGGAGCCCCAGTCTAAGAGCCCTCCCAAGGGAGGCACCTCTGAGGGGCCGAATCCCCCCCCGCCTCTCCTGGGAGAGGGGCTGGCAGCCATGACCAGCTCTCTGCCAAGCCTCGTCCTAGCAGCTCCTGTCCTCCCGTAAGCTTCTGGTGCAGCTTTTGAAAGAGAAAAGGAGAGCACGTACCACAAGTAAACAAGGGCTTTGTTCCAGCCCTTCTTGTCACCCTCTCCCCCAACAAAGTTTCTCTGAAAACCAGGAACAGCAGCTGTTCTCTGGAAATGCTCTGCAGCAATCTGCCTCATTTCACAAAAAACCTCAAGCCTTTTGATTTGCCGCACTTTCTGGGTATAGGCTAAAACATTCAACCAGAAGAGTTCTCCTTTTCCAGACTTGGGTTTCTAAAATGCTCTAAGCATTAGGGGGAAAAAAAAAAACCACCCACCAACCAAACAAAAAACCACACCAACAAAAGACAATGCCCACACTGCTTTACACTGCACAGCTCAGTCTGTAACTGGAAGGAGAAAAAGACTCCACCTCTCTCGAGTCCCCATCTCAGGCACCACTCACACAACAGATTAGCTTTTGCAAAGAACAGATCTACCCTTCCCACATGTTTCACAGCCTTCAGGCTAGCGATGGACATCTGGCATTGTCTGAAAGAGCAGAAGGACAAGATGCATCTCCTCCTTGGTAGCAAGGACATCAGCTGCTTGCTAGCTATTAAAATGAAAGACCTCCATGTACTGCCAGAGGTAAAAACCCTATTTATTTGTTGGAGACTTCAGCCTCCAGATCCTCCTCCTTCCCTAATGGTATTTGTTTCCACATTTGTGCTTGTCTGAAGAGGTGTGAAACAGAACTCGTTATCAAGATAAATGACCTAAACACAAGCCTATACAAGTGACAAAAGCAAAGGTTACACAGTACTGTGCACATCCAGAGACTCCAGTGCACAAATCCAGGTTAATCTACCACATAAGAGAACTCGGTGGCAAACAAAGTCCCAAGTCATTACATCTCTGGTGCAGAAGAAAAGTTGACATGGGATCTTGCAAACCGGCTCACAAGAAGCAGCCCTGCGACGTTTACAACAATCCCCTTCTGTACCATTACCAGGGTGGATAAAAGCAGACGAGACTTCTGCTGAGGTTCATATCCACCGCACTCAGGTTCAGAGGAGGCGGCATTTAGCCATCCCAGCCCCAGGCTGTCTAATTAAGCGTGACCATGTGCTGCTCCCAGTCCCTGTTGTGTAGCTCCAAGAAATGCAGGACTGCCTGGCTTTTGAACATCTCACTTCTTAAAAAATCAAGCTGCTCATATTTTTAGGAGAGCAGAGATACTATTGATTCAAGAACCCAGGATTTTTGGAGTCACTGCTGAGATTTACTTTTATTTGCACTGAGAAAGAAAAAAAAAAAAAAAAATACAGGGACACCACCAGTAGGAAAGAAGCCGAGTTCTCCCAACTCCACAGCGAAGGAAACGTCAAGTAGAGTACAACATAAAGCTTTTTCAAAGGATCTGCAATTTTTTCCCCCCATCTTCTTGCTCCTACAATTGCATTTCAAGCCTGGAGCAAACACTCTCCAGCAAGCTTCCATTTCCCCCTTGAGCCATCCCAACCCACGCTTTTTGATGCAGGTTAAAACTTCCTGCCACACAGGCACTGGCCCCTGCTGCATTTGAAGAGGGATATTTTCCTTGGACACAGCAAAGGCCTAGCTCATCTTCAAGCTCTGGGTAAAGACTGAGGTTGGGTTAAGGCAGTTCATATTTCCCCTGCACCGGCTCACCGTCCCTTAGTCATAGGAGGAATGAAATAAACTCAAATCACCTTTTTATCTTACAAGTCAATGGAGCTCTAAATTGCCTTTAAATCTGAGGTCTAGTCTACCACCCTCCACACAGCAAACTGCCTTCTCGCAGCATCTGCAGGGGCTGGAGAGAAACTGCGCTCCTGCTTGCTTCCCAGGTCAGGCTACTAGTATTAATATCCCAAATACAGCTCAGCTCGGCCCCCCTTCAAGAGTCCCTCTTACCTCCTACTCCTCATACAAGAGCTCAGGAATTTCCTCACTGATCACTCTTCCTGAGGGCCCCCAAGCCCAGCAACAGCAGAGCGAGCAAATAATTACTTCTCGAATAATTACTTCTCCTACC
>NW_009215491.1:66160-101656 GCF_000690835.1 Fulmarus glacialis
GCTGACGTACAAACCTTTGTGCCGAGGATTACCAGAGTATATTTTGCCAGAGTGAAGAAGGAGGTTGGTTGTGCCTTGCACCAGGGCTGTAGCATGGTCAGCCTTAAAAAAATCAGGCATGCTCGACCTTGGCATCCTGGCCTGTCTCAGAACTAGTGTGGCCAGCAGGAGGAGGGAGGTGATCGTGCCCCTGTACTCGGCCCTGCTGAGGCCGCACCTCGAATCCTGTGGTCAGTTTTGGGCCCCTCACTCCAAGAAGGACATTGAGGTGCTGGAGCGTGTCCAGAGAAGGGCAACGAAGCTGGTGAAGGGCCTGGAGCACAAGTCTGATGAGGAGCGGCTGAGGGAACTGGGGCTGTTTAGCCTGGAGAAGAGGAGGCTGAGGGGAGACCTCATCGCGCTCTACAACTACCTGAAAGGAGGTTGTAGCCAGGTGGGGGTCGGTCTCTTCTCCCAAGTAACCAGCGATAGGACGAGAGGAAATGGCCTCAAGTTGCACCAGGGGAGGTTTAGACTGGACATTAGGAAAAACTTCTTCACTGAAAGAGTGGTCAGGCCTTGGAACAGGCTGTCCAGGGAAGTGGTGGAGTCACCATCCCTGGGAGATTTAAAAGACGTGTAGATGAGGCGCTTAGGGACATGGTTTAGTGGGCATGGTGGTGTTGGGTTAACGGTTGGACTTGATGATCTTAGAGGTCTTTTCCAACCTTAATGATTCTATGATTCTATGTTTCTTCCAGCAGCCTCCTGCCAGTAACAGGGCTACAGGTGCAAGAGGCTCTCAGACAGCTTTCATCCAAAGGGAGATCAATAAAACCAGCAGCCACAGCCAAAGACACACATAGAAAGCAGGTATGACTTGCATGTATTTGGGATTTGCACGTTCCAGCAAAGCACACGTTCAAGTGAAAATAACTTGTGTCAAGTGAAAATAACTTGTGACCAGTGACACATCACCTCCTAAATCCTGTATCCAAATACAAAACAGGAGACAACTGATGTACGGGCTTTACTCTGAGGAAGTCGCCCTTCACCTGCACCCCAGGAGTAGAGGTGGTGGCCCACCCTGGGATGGTGGGGACTGTTATGTCCCTATGTTAAACTGCAGCATCCAGAGAGGGGGACCTCAGACAACAGGTCTGCCCATCTTGACTAATTTCTGCAAATGTCTGCATATTAAAAATGAGCACAAGCTCAGAGTGAGCAATTCAAAGCCCTGATCTACAAATACCAGTTAAACTGGATGCCACTGGGTGTGGTGGATGCAAGAGGTAAATACGGGCTTACGTGCATTTTGGGCTAACGTAGGGGGAGAAAGGGGATTTGGGCTACACACCGGCTTCTGGGGTGTATCCAAGAGGATCCAGGGCTGACCCCTGTCTGCAATGGGACACTGGGCTGGACGGACTCAGCACAGAAAATGATGACTGTAGAAGGCAGTCCCTAAATCATGAAAAAAAATAATTACAGCTGTAACCCAGCCCTTCTTTTGTTTTTTCTCTGTATATGCCCTTATTTGGCATGAAGGCAATGACATTCACTTGTTCAAGTCCTGAAGGAATTAGGTAAAGGCAAATCTTTTGGTTCACTGGCTGTTCTAGCAAGTTGAACACCGATTATCACTGCTGGAACTCCATGCGTTTCCCTGCCAGGTCTAGTTATTAAAGAAATTTTACACATTTGATGAAGGATTTTTTTTCTTTCCCCCAGAAAAGATGAAATCCTCTTCATAGCTCATGTCGTTTACATGTCTAATCTGTTCAGTTCTGCCCATAAGCTCTGCCCAGCATGCCCATTATAGCTGAAACTCCTGGTCAGAATAGCCAGACTAAATACATTATTTATGATTTGGAAAATTCAGATTTCAAACCTATGGCTTTCCTCAATGCTGTTTTCTTGCTTGTTTGGATACACAGTAAGAGACACAGCTTCAGTTTATATTTTGCTGCTTGCCATTTATGTTTTTGTTGCATGTTTAAAGAAAAAAGGCAGTCAGAAAAATGGTGTTCAGTCCTCTTGCCTCATATGTGATTAAAACACTGGCTAGAATAGCGCAGGGATGTGATTTTATACTCAATTTTTTTTTTTTTTAATGAAACGGTACTATTGAAGGTAATCCATAGCATATGTTTTGTTGTTTTATTTTGTTTTACCCATTGTGAAGAGTGCTTATCATGGCAAAGTGACAAGCAAAAAGACTGTGAAAACCAGCTTCCAGGTAACCTGGTCAAGCCTTCCTGGTAACACTCAGGAGATGCCTCCAGTCTGGGCTCAGTGAAGGATTAAGAAAGATTATTTCAAAGTATTTGATGGAAGAATGGAAGAGAGTGTGTGTGTGTATAAACAGCATGTGGAAATAAATGGGGAACAATGACCCTTATAACAATGTTCTCCATCACAGACCCTGTGTAAGCAGGCTGTGCATCACCAGGATGTTCGTGTACCCATTTAAGCAGACGCATGCATACACTGATGTCTAGTCAATGCGTTTGCCAATAACTTTAAATGCCTTGCTGAATCAGAGCCTGCCCAAGAAAGAAGTTTCTCAGGAGAAAAGAATCATACAATTGAAGACCACCTCAACATTGCATTTGAAAAAAGACAAAATTAAAGCTCTATGGTCAATGCAGTTTCTCAAATATTTTCCAAATGCTCACCACCGCAACCCTAATGCTTTTTAAATAAGGTTTGTGGAGTGTATTTGTTCTATTACATATCCTCCATCCGCTCAATGAACAGAATAATGCAAGAAACTGTCCTGGCATGATTTATTGATTCATCATCCCTGCTTCAAACTGTTCAGTGAATGCTACGGACCAACCATATTAATGGTTTCTTTTCTCCTAGCAGGGATGCCCCCAGGAAAGCAGTATGTCCACATGCAGAGCAAGGGGGCCAGTGCAGCACCCTGCAGCTGAGTGCTTTTATCCCTGCAGCACCTCTCGGAGCACCCAACAGCAAAGGCAGCGCAGCTGCAGCGCTATCCTACATTTAACAGGAGGTGAGACCATGCACAGGTCTCAACCAGCAATTGCCCCAAAGCACCTCCCACGCTCCACGTCCAAACCCTTATTTACTTCAACAGCACAAAGCTCCTGTCCCAAAGCAAGGATAGTGGTACCAGTTTTCAGCACACAAAGGTCTTTCCCTCAATCTTCTCGATGAGAAGTTTGCGGGAGAATACACTACCATTTTCCAGATCTACCTGTCACAGAGAAAAGTACTGAGTTATTCTGTAAGGTAATTGCAAAGGTTGTACCGTTAAGAAAAGGAGTACTGCCTTCCAGAAATAAAGCAAAAAAATTCTGGTTACAGACTGACCGCTGCCGGCTTAAACCACCGAAAGAGCGAGTCATCCATTCTGGTCCTGTCCCGAGGGAGCCTGCAACAACTATCAGCATTTTACTGGAACACAATGTTCCAAATATGACAGCAGCAAGGAGGACTGGAGTTCTTTAATAAAATTTAAATATTATTTGTTTTCAGGAATTGTGACTCAGCCAAATACCTCCTAAGTTATTAAAATTTCTTAAGCCCCGGAGTTTTTTATGGAGCTGTGGTATTGCAATAGTTTTATTTCATTAATTTTATTAATAATTAGCCATTTTACTTAGAAGCAGAAGTGACAGAAAACAATGTCCAAAACTTGAAACTACCTTAAAATGTTGGGTGTTTTTTTTTTCATTGCTTTGGGTTTTAGTTTTTTGTGGTTTCATTGTGGTTTTTTCTTTTTTTTTTTTTTTTTTTAATAAAAACAAACAGAAATCAAGTGCCTGACTCCTACACACATGCACAGGCTGACTACCCTCACCCCCACAAAGAGCCCAACATTTTCCACACATCAAAAACAACTTGGTAACTATGGGGCTCATGCCATGTCCCATCACACACAATTGAGAAATGCTGTAGCTTTATGTTGCTTCCACTCCCTCACAATAATAAAAACATTCACTGAAAATCAGCTTGCTCAGTAGATAATTTTAATGACCAGACCAGAGGATCTATAAATTACAGAATCACAACAAAAATGATCAATAGGTCCACTGAGGTAGGGGAGTGGGAAGAGGAGGACTTCTCCCAAAATATTACCAATAATCAGACAAATTAGCATCGCATGCTTCAGTAGGTCTGGCTCTATATCAAAGAAGTAGAGCGTGACCCATTGATTTTGAAGCTTCTGCCCCAGCACAAGAAAGGTCACATCCACTTCCAGATGCATCTCTTCTCTACACAGTGCAATGCCTTCTGAATGCAACAGGCAGAAAAAAGCATATACTGGCGCAATTAATTACAGCATTTGTATAGCAGTATCACAACTTATTCTGGAAGGCCTGCAAAGCGCTAAATGTCAAAAACATCTCTGCTAGGAAATTAATATTCAAGCAGGTATTAAAGTACACATTAGCTGTATACAGTAACTCCCCCTGCGCTTATCAGCAGCATTAATCACGAGGCAGGGATGAGAAAAACTTCCCTGCAAATAAAGCAAACCAAGCCGGTGCTGCTCATGATCTGATTCGTTTTGACACAACTGCATTGTTGAACATTTGCCATTGTGCTTTTGTACAACGAGGCATTTAGCACTGGGCGCACTGGGCTCGTGTGCCCCCACCTTCTCTCCCTGACATTACACTGCTGTTCAACAGAAAGCGAGCACTCTCAACAAAACGTTTAATTTACAGGCACGTGTGATTCCCTTTTTGATTATCCATCTCCCCACACAATAAAGTGCAGCTGATGCAGAACTCTACAAGTGCTGCCAAGTCAAACTGCAGGCAAAAGTTCATTTAGCAGTGCAGAAACACCTCTGAAATTCTCATTTATTGGATTCTGCCGCCAATCACATTAATTCCAACACAAATGTCAAAATAAGATTAAAAGAAAGTTGCCTGATTAAAGGAGTGAGCAACAAGGAAGGCTCTCTCCGTACAGTTTAAAAAAAAGGTCTGTTTAAGTGAAGTAACTCCCTTTTCTGCATCTGCACATGCAAACTCTTGAAAACAAGAGGCAATTATTTAGCCTGGATAAATCAGCAAGAACTCAGTACCAACGTCAGCTGCTTTTGGTAACTCCAGTCCCAGACAAGAACTTTTCTGTGGTGTTTCATTCAGTCTTACTAAAATAAAAAGGAAACAGACATCTATCTTCCCAAGCAGATATTCACCTCATACACCCTCCACACCCCAAGTCCACCACACCAAAACCTTAATGCCAAGCTTTACTTTTGACGCACACGTGGCCGACCAAACACAAGCCAGGGACTTGGCCAAATAGGCAGCAACTGGACTCCTTAGCTTGGTGGAACAGGCACCCACCATGTTGCCCGCTAAAACAGGAAAGGAAGGAAATGGAAAGGGGATGAGTCTCTTTTGCTGGCAACTTACTGATTCCAGCATGCTCCAGACATAATTTTATACTTTTTTTGTTATTTTTTTAATGAAAATTTTCAATGAGTTTTCGTTATTTTTAACATCTATTGGGTCACTGTCTTTGTGACCTGGAAAACGCAAGAAAATCTATTCCTGAGCAGAGACTGCTTGCCTCTATGCTAGTAAAATCTGCAAGAGACAGCCCGTAAACATAGCCCACCACACATATACAGAGTGTAAATAAGCAGTAGAAGCATTTTTTCAGATACATAAACATACATATTTGCTTTGTATTTTATTATTCATGTCTTTTACATGTTTTTACACGTTTTAATAGATTCTCCCTACTGAAAAAGACATTTTACTAAGGTCAAGCCAGGAAGCGCTACAACTAACGTAACGCATCCATCCACGATCTCTTCCCTCTTTTGCATATATGTTCTGATACTCTCTCTGCTAATAATATCAAACCCATTTACAGGATTCATTTTCTTCTTCTGCAAGCAGGCTTTGCCCTAACCCAGGGCTGCTCAGGGAAGTGATCCATGGCTGCTCAGTTTTCTCAGATGTACATGACCTCGCTGCACACACAGAAGTCCCCTTTTCATCTGCTAGCCTGCAGACAAAAGCAAACGGACACAAATCTCTCTGGCGTACAGAGTGCCTAACCAAGCACTTATCCTGAAGTGACATCTCTCGGAGGCTCTGCAGGCCATCGATTGCACGTCATGATCGAGATTTGGCTCCTGATGCTCACCATGCCTGCTCAAGCCTTCTGTGCTTGCACCTCAGTTCAGGGATGTGAGTAGATGATGGAGGAGAAGAGGCTTGTTAGGTCATCTGAAACATCTGGACCCTGGGTAACTTGCACCAAAAATAACATCATTTGCATGAATAACTCGCACAAAATCCAAAGCGACCTTCCCAGCTCTGAATAGTCAGTTCGAATAGAACTGAAGGCCCTTGAGTCCTCTGGGCAAGTCCCCGGCAGGACAGATCATCAGGCTACACAATCTGCCTCACGTTTTTCCAGCTCACACGGAAACCTGCCAGGACTCCTCTTCCCACCGCTCCTAACGGGAAACCGTTCCAGCACTTCGCTCTCTAGCCAGTGAAAAGCCCTCCTCTATTTCCTAGCCTAAACTGAATCATGAGTACTTTAAAACGGATTTTTCTTCTCACAGCTATTTCTTATATAACTCTTGCTTTACGATCACAAGTGAAATCAGATTTATGTTACCAAAGAAGATGACAAACTGTTCACAGAAAATACATAAACGAAGCTTCTATTTGAGCACAAAATTCCCATCCAAGTTAAAGGTGTATTTGAGGCAGCTTTAAAACAACCACTGGTCTTAAAAAAAAGAAAAAAAATCAGATGCTAGAAGGGTAATTCTGATCTCCTCAAAGAAGTTCACAGCAATACTCTGGCCCTAATTTGGGATCATCAAGTTGTTCATGCACTGAGGGCTCGCACTCAATACCAGGGTGAATTGAACCAGTCTCTGAAGACTATACAGTGCCACCCTCACCCGTAACAGATGCAGCATCTTGCATCCATATCTAGAACCCTGCTGCCTCTGCTCCTCTCCAGCTTGTTCAAAATTAACCCCCTTCCCTCCCTCTCACCCATGCATGGCAAGGATCAAAGCAGGCCATCACCCAGGCAGTTTTGACTGAATACATCTCATCAAGGGAAAATAAAGCTTCCTACATCACAGCTGTGCAAAAATGCCATTCAACAAAAAACCTCTGCATTGAACTGTCCGACCGATCGATTGCTGTCTTTGCCAATTAAGTAAAACTCGAGCTCTTCTATCTTTTAATATAATGATAACTGTGAACCACAGGGGCTCGAGCAACTCTTAACTTCTCTCACCTTCATATCCTATCTTACAGTAACCACTGAAGCAGCATTTGCTATATAGGACACACAGAGCCATTGTGCTAATTGGTCCCTGCAGACCTTATGGTGCACTTTGCTGCAAAAGCAATTTTCATTTTTTACCTCTCTAAGTTTTAACACCCTCTAAGTGAACAACGCATTTTCAAAATCATCTCATGGCTCGAAAGACTCAGAGCTGGTGGCCTTTCCACTTCCTTCCTTTTTCCCCTCCTTTTCCTTGAAACGCTTAAGGTTGGCACATCTTTCACTCCAAGAGGCAGAAAAGGCACCGTGGACTGCAGCAAGCATTTCAGCGGCTTCTCCACTGACAACTTCTCCCAGTCTCCCTTTTGAAATAAGGATGTGGCACCAGAAAAGAGGTTGACTTTATCACCAGGGGGGTTGGGTAGCAGGGAGAGAAGTTCCCATTTGTAAGGGCAAGGAGCTCTGAAAGAGCCGGTCAACACAGGAACATGGTGGTGGGCAAAGAAAAGAGCCAGACCCACGAAGTTTGCTCATAGACTTTTTGACACAAATAAAATTTTAGTTTAAATGAAGCAATTTTCTTCTTTTAAACGTGCAATTACGGCACTCAATCAAAGCAGTAAATTAGTTGGGTAAACACAGAACCCCCACAAGACTGAAAATTTTCAGTGAAAAATTTAAAGCATTTTAAAGCACATCTGTCCACACTGCATTTGCACTTGATTTTTAAATAGTTCAGCTTCTACCAAAACAAGGCACTGCAGTATTTCCCTTTGATTTTACAACTATTTCTCTTGGCTTTTTTCCTCCCCCCATCCCTTCACTTCGGAGAAATGCAGGTAGGTCAGGCAATGAAGTCAATGCTTTTGCTTCAGTCTTCCTCCAAGGGCCACCAGGACGGATGCTCACATGCTTACCAATAATCTTTGCAGCAAAGTCAAGAGTTAGGAGGAGAACAATATATCCAGCCCAAATTTCTGGTAGTTGGGCACAGGGGTCTGGCTTCTGTGGGAATGATTGCCAGAACATGGTCATCTAAGCCTGCCTCTAAATGTCTTTGCAATAATGTTACTCCCAGAAACAAGAAAGTGGCATTTCTCCTCGTCACAAAGCTGAAATCCAAGCTGTGTAGGAACGTGTTAATTTCACCTTAATAAATCGCTTTTTAAAATAAAGCTTTTCCCACTAAGACAAGCTGATATCACAAGAGCTTCCATGTTCTGAAATGTGCCATTAGGGCTGGATTTGTCATAGCCATGTTTATCTCAGACATTTTAGAGGAAGTCATAAATGTGCTTCCTACTGGGGTGACATGAGCTATTTTCACTATAATGCTGTGATAATGCAACAGCACAGATCATTACTAGATAACCACACTTCCAGTTATCATGTCTGGGAGCAACTAGTCAGGTCCACTGCAGACAGGAGCTTTCACTAGAATTATGCTGGCAGGAGACTGAACCTGAACAGAGGTGATAATATTATTTTCAAAACACTTTCAATTAAGCTGCCTACGCACACATGGCAGTTGAATTTAAAAAAATATTTAAGGCTTAAAAAAATAAATGTTCCTTGGACAGTCAAGTATAGGAAGTCTATTGGCTTAACAAAACTTAACATTTATCTTTATTTTATGTTAATAAAATGACAGCAGTAATTCCTGCGTTACTGGTAATTGCTAACATCCCATGCCTACCTTATTGACCCGACGCATAGACGCCAAAGTGACAGATAGCTGATCTGCGCCTTGGAGCCACCGATAGTTGATCGAGTAACCGGTAAGTGACTCACAGCCTACATGGGAAAGCTTTTAGCAATTTTAGTTTCAGACTGAATAGATTAGTTTTTCAAAATATACCAGAGCTAAAGTTTTGCACCTTATCACTCTCTACAACTCCCTGAAAGGAGGTTGTAGTGAGGTGGGGGTCGGTCTCTTCTCCCAAGTAACAAGCGATAGGACAAGAGGAAACAGCCTCAAGTTGCACCAGGGGAGGTTTAGACTGGACATTAGTAAACATTTCTTCACTGAAAGAGTGGTCAGGCCTTGGAACAGGCTGCCCAGGGAAGTGGTGGAGTCACCATCCCTGGAAGTATTTAAAAGACATGTAGATGAGGCACTTAGGGACATGGTTTAGTGGGCATGGTGGTGTTGGGTTGACAGTTGGACTCAATGATCTTGGAGGTCTTTTCCAACCTTAATGATTCTATGATTCTATTCTACGATTCTATTATTTTTAAAAGGTCAGATACGCACCGCCTGCGCTTTCCCTCTTAGTAGGAAAACACCCTGTGTTACATGTGGCACTTGCATTAATTACCAACAGCAGGGAAATCGAGGCAGGGATCCCCAGGCTCTGGCAAGCCCTGTGATGCCTGAAGGTACGACTGTAGCAGGGGTAGCTCAGGAAACCCAGCTAGAGGAGACACTGTTCATACAGAACTACCTTCTCACGGCGGTAACATCGACAGGGGAGAAACCCCCATCAGCACAACATGCTTCCGCACTCTCTCCCATTTGAACCCCAGCCACAAACAGACTCTCTCTTCTTCACTGAGGGTTTTGGCCAGCACCACAAGCACATGGATGCCGTAAGTCAGCAGCTCTGTGTACGACACTGGAAAAAAATTCAATTATTCTCGTTACCTCTTCATCAGGTCCTTTGTCTTTGCTTAGCGGGCTTGGAAGAGAGTGGGCCCTGTGTGTTATTCAGAGCATGACTGCTTTGCTCTGACTGGCTTTCTGTGCCTCACATAATGCCCTTCTTTATGAAGAATACTTTTTCTTTTATTTTTAAAACATTCTTACAAGTACTAAGAAGTAGAGGAAGCACAATTCTCTAATTTAGTCCTGGTTGCAGAAATTGTAAGACCTGACTGGTATTCAGAGCATACAACCAACAGATAAACTTGTCTCATCTGCAATACCCACGTTAATTTTCATATACTGCTCGAGAAAGGAAGAGTGCGCCATCTTAGCAGATTTCAAGTAGCTGCTACCAATCTATACCAGATACCTGGTTTCTCTTTTCTCATAGTAAAGTTTGAGACTCCCCCACTCCCCGTACAGCAACAAGCCCAACTGCTCCGGCACAAGCCTTGTTCAGTCCCTTTGGAGACATTTATTTTTATCAGTAGATAGAAATTAAAAGTGGTGCATCAATTAGTCCTATCTGATTAGCTTGAAATTCTCCTCCCTGGAAAGCCAGCAGAGGATACTCAGACAAGATACAAAAGTCTCTTTCAATGTGGCCGTAAAGCACAAAATAAATAAAATAAAAATCAAGGTCAGCCTTTTCCAGGCTGCTAAACTGAGCCTGCAGATGGAAAGAAACAAATGTCCAATAAATATTTCTCATCATCTCCTAGATGTAGAAGAGAACGGTTCCCTGCCCCAACAGGAGCTTTACCTTGGCAGGACATAAAGCTATCACTGGCACACTGCCACAGGACTCTGCTATCCTCTCTCCCCTTCCCAGAGCCAAGGGAAGAAACATCCAAGGTTGGTTTGAGCCTCGGGGAACTCACGGGAGCCCCCTGTCAACAGATTCCCCAAACACTGACTCTGCAGTAGAGGATTTTTAACTTTCAAAGGAAAAATAAAATAAAAAAATAAAATAAAACAGGAAAAAAAACCAAGCTTGCAGCCCTTTCCATTACAGACCCTGTGACACATAGGAAGGCAGGCACATTTATACCATTAAAAGGAAGCACCTAACAGCCGTGCCCTGCAGAGCATCTCAAAAATGATGGTCCTGCCAGCAAGCCCTGCTCCCTCAAAGCCTACAGCACTGAAGAGCTAACCCCAACCCTTTCCCCAGCCCTCACGGCTCTCCCCTTCTGCCCTCGGCCCCGGGCAGGCTCCTTTTCTGCTTAATTTTTTGTTTTCACTATTTATTTAATTTAATTTCTTAGAAAAGCTAGGTCATAAGCCATCTGATGACTTTGTAAATGCAAAGGGCCAATGTTGTGGAACAGACAATCTAATGACATAGTGTTTAGTGTTCCCTAAAGCAGGAGACAGATGAAGAGAAACGGTGAACCGGCAACCTTAGCATAATTAAGACAAGCCTGAGTGCTTGCTGTAGTGCCATTACATTAATCTCACATCGGTGGCACCTGGCTAAAATTTATGAGATATGTAAAAAGGGCCTTTCTGACTGACCTTGATAAGACAGTGTTATTTATCACGTGAGGGAGCAGGCAAGGATGCTCGGTGAGAGGGGGCGGACAAGAAACGAGCTAGGAGGGAGATGAGAAGCCATGGACTAAAATCTGCTTACACCTGAAATTTTAAACAAGAGTACACCTGAACAGTAGTCGCATCTGGCAACTATAATCAATCAATACAATTTTGTATTACTAGAACACCACAGAAGAGAACAGTGGAGCAACCCAGGCATTCGGCACAGCGCAGCTTTGTGAAGTCAAAACTGAAAGTGGACAGATTTTTCAAACTGGCAGATTTTTACATCCAAGAATTTACTCTTACTTTTCAAAATTCTCCCATCACAAAATAAAATTTAGCTTGTACATAAAATTGTGACCTCATATTGGAAAAATATCTCTGCACTAAAAATATATAGTGTATATTACAGCACAAAATTAACAAAAAAAAAGATTATTTGATGCATTTCATGATGTTCTAAAAATACAAAAAAATGAGGATGAAACTACAACAAATATTTACTTCCTATAGAAAAAAATCCATATAAAACCTCAAAGCATTGTCATAAAACAAATTGAGAGTCCCCAGAAGCCTGCAATAGGCAGTGTCTGTGACTGCAGACACCGACTGTATGCAAAACTGGACCCAAGATCTCAAAGCACCTCCCTGCAAAAACAATACCTCTCTTTCCATTTCACAGAATGAACTGAACCAGAGGTTACTTCAGTCCTGAACGGTGTCCATCCAGAGCAGGACAAAGATTAGACATTATGTTTTTAGAGAAAACCATCTGTAAAACAACTGAAGGGATCTAGGCCAAACCTTTTCCTACCCAGTAAAATAGAGCTTTAAAGTTGGGTTCTGAAAGCCAGAAGTCTGCAAAAACACCATTCTTAATTTTGGCTAGTGTATTTTCAGATTTCAGAGAGGGCTGTTTAAGTAAAGCCTTTCAGACAAGGCATTCATCAATAAGAGCATTCGTTAAGAAGCTTAAGTGCAAAGAGCAGGAGTTGCTCTTCACGTCTGGTCTGAAGCATTCGTGAGATCTGCAACACATATGCTCTTTTGGTCAGCATAGAACAACCGATCCTACGTCAACACAGCAATGCTAGCAGAGGGCAAGCAAGACAAAATATTCATTGCACCAAGTTCAGAAATGGTAATTTCTTCTAAGAAACTGTCATTGGACAACTCTGGCTCTTCCTAAAAAACAGAAATGAAAATCACCAAGCCGTATTTCTCAAGCACTAATATTTTTATCCATGTTTTTTCCAGCAAACAATAGGAGATATATTTGTTGTTGTGAAAAATGTAATTGTAGTGAAATATGCTCAGACATTTTGAGTTGCTGCTTTGCGTTCTTCAGCCGAAACCCAAGAAACAAGAAAATAATTTGCCAAAGGCTTTATTAGGACTGCAACAAGGTAAAAGGGTGTGTGATTCTTATCCTTCTGCAGTCAATCACAAGCCTGGTGACAGTTACTAGCACAGTAGTAACATATGCTAAGGCTTCTGCCAAATTTACGCTGCATGACTAGTTGTCCACTTTTATAATCTATTATTATTATTATTATTACAGCAAGAGATCTGTCAGACTCACCACATAAGTTTCGGCTTCTTGCCTGTGGATTCTTTCTTCCCTGCCATTTGAGTGTGGGCACCCTTCCCCAAATAGAGTTTCTTCAGAGGATACTGCCCAAGGACGTGGAAAAAGTGAGTGCACAACTGCCATACCCCAGAGACCTCCTCTCTCCACCAATATCTTCCCCTCAGTCACCACTAGCACCCCAGCTGCTCACTAATGAAAACCTAGTCCCATCGAAGCTTCTCTGAAATGCACAAGTTTGCCTTCTTCTTTCTATTAGAAACCAAATGAGAGGGGGTGAGAAACGTCCCTGTGCTTTTATTGTTGGTGCCAAAATGCAGACCTTTCATTTTTAAACTGTAATCAAACTAAAGTGAAAGTCCATAGTTTCCCCACAGACCTTTTCAAACACAAGGATGCTGCTCTGATGCAGTAAAGGCGAAGAAATGACCTGTGACCCATACTTGTCAGAACACTAAGCTGGAAAAAAGAAGAATGTAATCCATTTCTGATGAGTAACTACCACACCCAGGCCAGGTTACTCTCCCTAGGGAATGCCTTTTGCACAGATGATATAAAAAAAAACACCACATAATTTTGAGCCTTGCAGCAGTATTACTCCAGGGAAAGGAGAAGGCTGTAACATATTGCGTAACTTGAGCCTCTAAGCAACATGGATTTTCAGCATCACAACAAAACCACCAAGTTACTTAAAAAACAAACAAACCCCAACAAAAATCACCTCTTATAGACGAGTTCATTATGGGCCACATGTCATACCTCAGTCTGTATTCTTACCAACACAAAGGTGGTATTGAAATGTGGGGAGCAGGGGGGAGAAGAAAAATCAATCACCTGGACCCTACAAAGCTAGGGCTCTGCTCCAGATCATCTTCTTGGGGAACCTGTTGTTTTCACTGACTACAGAGGGAGCTGAGGCACATCAGCTCATGGTAGTTGGGACTGGCCCAGGTGAACATCATCTTCCCACTGTCCTCCACCCTTCAGTTTTATTCTGCATCAAAACAAAAGCGTTTTGAAATCTTCAGAGAGGAAGAGAGCAGTACATACAATCATCCTTGCCAGGAAACCATATCTCTGACAGCTGAAGGGTGTAGCTGGCATCTAGAAGACACTGAAGCATCTACTTCAAATCAGTAAGATTTGGTAGCTGGGTGAGAGCCTGGCTCTTCTGGGATTTAAGTGTGTTGTCCTCTGCTTTCTTCTCACTTGTTTTAAGGGTAACGGGAGGAAATGCAGGAGGATTTGCTGGGGTAGCTCTGTTAGGATGACCTGCACCGAGCTCACCCCAGGCAGCAGCAGGGAGCCCCAGCCTGAGCCAGGTCTGCAGCCACAGAGTCATCTTCCCTATCCCACAGCTCCAGGACCCAGCATGGGCTCCAGCCTCCTGGCACAAACGCAGACATCTTTCATCAAATAACACTCCCTGGAGGATAAAATAATACTACCTCTCAGAGTCAGCATCTCTGAGCAAACAAGACAAGACCCTGCAGTATATATCTGTTGAAACTAGAGCTACCTTGTCAGACACTTCACACACTCAGAGAACCCTGCTCTTATTTGATCTGGCCTTCAGACTGAGTAGATTTGGTTTCAGACAGAAATTTGTGCTCAAATTTCAGGGAAAAGCCCTGAGACACGGCACTACTTTTTTCCTGCTTCACCAACCCCTCGTAACAAGGCTTTATGGCTCCCTCTGAAAAAATGACACTTTCTGTCAGATAAACCAGCATTGTTTCTGGTCCCAACTCTTTAGATGCTTATAATCCCAGCTCCGCTGTCAAAAGAGAGAGAACGATTCTCCCATTTTAAACAAAACCCAAAAAGCACAAGGGTTTTTCTGATTCCCTCCAAGTATAAGCATCATTGTGCAACATCTGCCAGCAAAATTCAGCAAAGCCCATCTATTTCCAGTGCAAAGAAATAAAAACAGCAAAAATAAACCCAAACCGGGATTTGCCAAAGATGGTTACTGAAATGCGGTGGCCTGCCCTGAACATTCTACAAATGTAAAATCACAACAAAGTTACCATGTTATTTCTTATCCAGAGGGAGAATTTCTTAAGCTAGGCTTGAAGAAAAAAGTTATGAAGATTAAACAGAAATTATTGAAATACCTCAGCAATTGATTTTTTACTGATTTTGCATGTTTCCTTACAATAAGTTAATTTTAATCCAACCTCGGTCCTACTGAATTTAGGGACCAGCCTTCATGAACTAAATATATGGGCGTTTTTATTTAAACAGATATTGCTTCCTTCATCTGACAGTAGGAGCCTACAGAAGGCAGTAGCTGTGCCAAATGCAGCAATAACGGCAAAGATACCATAGCTGATTGCACGACAGGCAAACAGGATCCTCTACGTGCCAAGTTTATACAGTCTGCCCTTGTGCCGACAGCATCATTTTCACCTGATCGCTCTCCACAGGGGTGCCTTCCTCCCATGCATGCATGCCTGCGGGGAACAGGAAAGACCTAAACATTGTCTTCTCTGGTGCCGCTCTCTAGGCTTCCTCCTGCTGCTGGAACATTTTGGCCAATGGCTGTTTTTAAACTGGTGTCTGAGAAAAAGGCTGAACAGCGAATGGAAACATTATACCGTGATGAAAAAGTGTTTCAGAGGAAGGTACCATGAATAGCAAACCACAACAAAGAGGAACTATTTACACAGAAAAGGGGTTATCAAAGTTGCCATTCAACTTGTGTTAATCAACAGGTTCAGATACGACTAAGTCCTTCTCACACGACAGGCTCCATCAGACCTTCCAATTTAAAAACCCTTGTTTATAACTCCTTTTCATTGCCACACAAAGACTCCATTTTCTCTCTTTCTTGCTCTCCTTCTCTTTGTTGGTGCTGTTTACTCCCAAGTCTGTCTCTGAACTCTGTCTAATTAGTTCTTGATAGATCTGCTGCCCTGTTTCCACAAACATTTAATTCTGCCGTCAGTCCCATTTACATTGCAGCATGTTGCATTGTCTTTTACCAACCTAATTTTGCTTGAGTGAATGTAAATCCCATTAAGCAGTCACTATGTACCTATTAGACTGTGGCATATAAACTCAAAACCCCTCCTTATTTACAAGGGTGAACATAAGGCCCAATTCATAAAGGATTTCTAGGACATTGCAATTTGTGCTTCCTCCCAAACTACAGAAAATTTTTAAAGGCTGCAAAACTCTTTTCTTCAAGGTAGTATTGTTGAACTGCCCAAAACTTGACATGTTCCAACCACTGCATAACCGACAAAAATGCTTTTATAATTCTAATGAATCCCCAGCGAGTGCTCACTAATTAGAGCAGTGATTTAAAGTTGTCATTACGAGTTGCTCTATGTCTACTCTGGATTTTACTTCATTTTTTTGTTTGAGAAGAATACTTGGGTAAGCTGCCCAACTGTAACGAAACAAACCCTGACACATCACTCTTTTTGCTAAGCTAACTACCGTAGCATGAGGAAAGAAAGGTCTGTATGAAACACATGGAGGTGATCAATATGGTTTTGAAGTTTCACCTGGAGTGAACTTTCATTCAGAACACAATCTCCCCTTTTGCCAAAAATCTTAACATTCAGCTGGAGTCAACTCTTGTCTGAGCTTTTCCTTAGGAAGGGAAATGTTCCCTGCCCCGTTAACACAGGGCAACCCAGGACATTCCCAAAGTGCCAAGCCCAACCTGGTCATGCCCATTTCCTCTGTTCAGAGGCCAAACCAGCAGCAATATTTTGGAATATGCCAGAGCCACAACCTGTACAACCTCCAGCCATCTTGTCAGTCCTCACCGTGTTGGTCTCGGGCAGAAAAGGTGACATGGAGTCCCTTTGCGGAGGGTGCAAAGGTCCCTCCCAGCAAAGCCCCGAGCTTGGCCGCTGCACCAGCACGCGTGTGGTGTCGGCAGCCTAAAACTGCACTAAGTGAATGAGTGCTGCTTTTTAGCATCATATGGATGCTCGGTGCTGGGTGCCGGCAACAACCTAGAGTCTCGAGCACTCCTCAATCAACAGTAAGGCACGGTGTAACTGCATACCTAGAATAGAGCAAAACCTTGGCCACGGTGAAGAGCACGTGCTGTGAAGCTGCCACTCCACCCTTAGGGAAATTATTAAATCTAATACTATACAAAAATAAAGTCCTCTGCAGGGACAGGTCAGTCTAATTTAACGGAAATACACCAATTTATATAAAAGTCTTACTCAGCAAGTGCAAAGCCCAAACAGCAATAATATTCCTGCCAGAGTAATCTGGGAGAACTGGTTTCATCAATCGACACTCTTCTCACACTGTAGCACAACCTCCAAATCAAAACTCAGAAGCAGCTAGAGAGAGATAACTAACAAGTTCTAGGTACTAAGAAGTTCAGTTCTGTCCCAAAGACAGCACAGGGGTTTTTCTTTTGCAATTTTGTCCCATTTAAAAAAACAAAACAGCAACAAAACCTGTCCAATGCTAGTCAACTAAAATTGCAAAGTTTAATAAAAAAGTTTTACTATGGCCATTGAAATAGACAAAAAAGTTCCAATTAGCTGCACTAAAAATTAGCTGAAAAACACAGTTTCAAGATGAATTAATTGAACAGATTTTGGGGAGGGGGGGAAAGAAAGAATTGTAAAATTGCCAATATGTTTCATGTAAATTATTTTTAATTTTCTAAATACTGAAGCTTTAAGGTATTTTTTAACTAATTGTTGGTTTATTGGGTTTTCTTGGAGGTTTTGTTCATTTTTCGTTTAGAAGCTGCCATATTTAAGGAAAAGGTAAGATAAAACGATTAAATAACTTCAGAATGAAATAGCATCAGAAAATAACCCACTCTTAAAATTAAGTAAACTTTTCCTTGTTCACTGAATGGAAATTCCATTACTCATCCACTTGTGCTCAAAAAGCCAGAACGGCGAGTGTTTAAGACATCGGTATTTTCAAGTACGTCACTTAGATGCATGGTTCTTACCAACCTTCCTTAAGAGTAAGAAGCACAACTCCTTTCTGAATAAAAGCTTAGGACAAGTGCTTTCATGATCTCTGCCATCACTGAAATGATCTGAAAGGGTGATACGAGTTGAAACAACTACCATGCCAGTAACTATACAGGATTTGCTGTACCATTTGCTAATCATTTTGTCTATGGGTCGCGTGCAATCAGAAGTACCATTATGTAATTAAACCAAATGGAACGTATAGTTTTCAATGTAGATAAAATATTTAATTTCAGCATTAGAAATAAGCAAACGAGCTCAAAAAGAAGTTTTGCATCCATGTCCACGCTTATTTCAGGCAACCCATTGCCTAATTTTGAAGCAGAGAACAAAAGGCAGAGTACACCTCCAGGTGTACGGTACAAACCTGCATCTCCATGGCAGACTGCTAATTTCTTTGCCACATATGCTTTAATTTTGGATAATGGCCTGACTTGAAATTACAGCTCACATTTGATGGATCTAGCTGATCAGCATTTCCCCTCTGTTTATACTGTGGATAGCAGGCAGGAGTGAAATGGAAAAAAACAAATGGGAGGGAAGGTCATTTCACTTGCAGGATTCCCAGGTGACTCAAACATAATGCTTCCCACCCCCCCATGCCCACCTGCTCAGCTTGGGAACAACCAAGTATTTATTAACTCCTACCTGTGGTTGACAACTCTCCCCACTTTTCCAAAACTACAGCAGATTCTCACACTCTCCTACACAAAGGTCCTCAGCTGGTAAATGGAATACCAGGACTCAGAAGCACATCAATGACAACCCCGATGCTAATGGATCGTTAATGTCCAAACAGGCTGTTGATTGGCACTAACTTGTTAGCTATAGATTACCAAATCCTTTGGGATACTGAATCAGTGTGATGTACTTCACTGTGCTATAACAGCACAAAGTCTTTAAAAGGTTACCTAACCCTGACACAGCCTTCAAAAATGTTATTCTTAAGAGACAGTTGGTCAGTCAAGTAATACACACAAGAGAGGTATACTGGAAATCTTACAAAGAAATGTATTTCAATGCCTCTAAAAGCAGATTTAAAAGCCGTTTCTACATCCTACCTGCAGCTCCCTGCAAGTGACTCAAATGCAAATGAAATTTGACACCAAACCCATGGTCAAACCCATCTCTACACACCCCATGTTTAAATACTCAAGAATCCGTAAAAATTAAAACCTGCAACTTCCATAGCAGTTCTAGAGAGGCACATAACACGCAATATAGCTCAGAAAGATGTCCTAAATCTGCTCCCCGCTGCTGTAGATAGGAAATTTAATGCTGATTTCACCTAAAATGGCGTTGAACTACTGCTATCTGCTTCCATGTCATGTTAAATGATGAACTTCATAGTATATTCAGGCGGGAGTTTTCTCCACTAAACAGTTACCCAGCCCAATGAGATTCTCACTTTTGGGGGTAAACCCTCATGAAAACAGCAGATAATATTATAGGAAACATCCATATCAAAGCCTTTATCTATACTCCTAATTTGGAAAATAACTGAACTTGAATGGCTCTTCAGTCTACCTTTTGTTATCATTAACCTTACAAATAGCACAAAATTTTTAAAAGTAACACCTAAACAGTTTAGAGCTCCAGTCAACTGAAATCCTGCCACACGGGACTGGGATAGAGACACCCTTCTCTTCATCCCTTGAATACTGTGAACATCGTGTTGCAAACAGACATCCACATGTTCCCTGTTCCAAGACAAAGCAAGCTGCTCTCCAGGCACAGACAGTGAAGTGTTGCTCACAGAAGAGATCAGGGATAAGGTAAGTGGGTGTTTTCCCAGCGCTCCCTTGGCAGGGTGATGTTTCCTCCCTCCCAGTGCACACACATCCCCCCAGTTGGTTACCTCCCCACAATGTAAGAGCATTACTCTATGACAAACTGTATTCTACCTTATTTAAATTACGGCGTTAAACACAAACGCAAAACTCCAGTTTTTCTGGTCTAGTTGCTTAGCATCAATAAAAGCTAGTCCTAATCCCATCACCACTTCTTAGACTCTGTACTTGATGTCATAAACCAAAATACATTTTAAAGGCTTTCTGCACAGCAGTTTGTTTGCAGCAAAGTCAGTGAAGCTCGGATAGAACAATAAGAAATTATGGACCTCATATTTCCTATGCTTTGGAAAAAATAAAACTGTTGTATTTTTACTGGGATCGTACCTTGAAATACTAAGTTTCTGATGTGAAAAATGTGTTTCATCTACCAAACATAGCTTTTAGCTTTCCACCTCAGACCTTTCCTGCCTGAGTGCGTTCCAGAAAACATTTGGGGTTTTTTTTCCTTTCCGAAAGCATTTGAAGTTCTACTTCATCCTCTGTTCTTTTATCTTTGCTATCATCTACGTATAATTTAGACTGTCACTATATATTGTCTCTCTACCACATATTCTTGAGGTTTTTTTCTGCTAAGTATTAAAGATAAACCTTTCAAAATAGACACCTTTCAGTGATCCCTACTCATTCTCTAGCTTTCAAGAAATGCGTGCTATGTAGGTGTGTTTTGCCTCTTGCCTTTTTTTTTTTTTTAACTCCACATTTGTACAGATGCAAAGCAGAGGACACTACAAGGAGAAGACCACACTCTGCAGGCTGCACATGTGCACATCGCGCAACTAGGAAGAAACTCTTTGGTTACACTCACGCAGCTAAAAGAGAGAGGTCAGCAAGTGAACAGCCAGAAGGGCATAGTAGGGTGCTACGTCTTGGAAACCTCTTAGAGGCAGTCTTTTAGCAGATTGATTTTCATGTGCCTTCAGGCTGACACAAAGCTACGCGTGAGAACCCCTCTCAGTTACCCAGTGAACTGGGTCGTGTGTGACAGTATTAGATGGTCCTAGGATGTGACAGCAGAGAGGGAACCAGCTGTCCAAGGCTAATGTGCCATCTGTGCCTAAAATATTCTGCCAATTGTGCTGGCAGAACATAAAAAGCGTGGCCCTTTATCGGGCTATAAATCACAAGCAGGTCTTGCATGTTGTCAATTAAATGCTGACATATTAAGTGGCCCGGATGCTTCATTGACTTCCAGCCTTTTGAGTGTGACATTTGGTGGTATGACCACTACAGAGGTCATTAGCTACAAACTTAAAGCACCAAAGCAGCCTCAACAACTCCACAAGTGACAGGTCCATGGTTTACTGCCATCCAGGAAAGCATTCAACAGTCCCATTTGATAATGGGTTTAATGACTTGGGGCAAAGAAAAAAAGCAGCATCCATGGCAGAACAAATTATTTAGATTTCATTATTATATTTTCCTTACTCCTGGGAGACTGGATTTCTAGTTACAATCATAGGCAAAGACACCCATCCCATCTTCTCACAACTGGTGTTTTGATGGAACAGTTGTCAGTCCTGCAATCAGAGGCTTGAGCCTGGGTTGGCTGGACTCAGCTCCTGGATTACTGTAAAACTCGGGTAAGCAGAGTTTCATAAACTCCATCCCATTCTTCCACCAAAGCCTTACCAGTCCCTACTTTCAAGCAGGTCAACACGCGCATTAGAAAACCATGTGGTACAGCTGAGAAAGTAGTGACAGCAGAGGTCAAGCACCACTACCACTTACTGAAATTATCATTACACAGCAGCCTCTGTACTGGGTCAGAAGAAAGGACCTGCTAGCCTTTGCCTGGACTCTAATCACAGGTGAAGCAGATGCCTACAGAGGACTAAGAGCATGGCAAGCAGAAACAGCTCTCCCTTCACAGTAGCCTCCCAACGAATCCCAGCCTCTGGAGCCAGATGTGGGTTTGCATGCATCTTTCATTGCCATGTTATGGCGTGTGATCACCACCTTCCACCCAACTCTTAGCACATAATCTGGCATAATCTGTAATGTGATACATAGATCTTTCCGAACAGAGCAATGCTGTACCTATGGATTCACTTTCAATTGCCAATGCAAACAAAAAGGAGGGAAGACCGAAGACTGAAATCAGGTTCTATGAGACAGCATCCCAATAAACAGCTACGGACTGGGCCAAAGAAACAAGACACTGCTACCTTTTCAGTTGCCAAACATGGTACATTAGATAGAAAACCAAACAACATTTACATCCAGAATGAACCACATTTTATGGCATTGTCTTTGCAACTGACAATGCCATAAAACATAGGACCAAAATCACTGATCCTTAACTTGGAAGTACTGAATATCTGATTGGCCAATCTGTCTTTTTTTTTTTTTTAATTTGCTGATAGACAGTGCAATGTCATCTCATATTCTCCTTTTTAAATAAGGAAACACCACCAAGTCATTCAAAAGTAAGTTTGCAGCATTACTTAAGTCTTGCTTTTAATAGCAAGAAATATTTTGATATATTTTGTAACTAGCTCCCTAATCCTCCTTGTCTCTCCACATGCAGAAGTGATCAAACTCAAAGAAACACATTTTCTTTAGACCCTTGGAAACTAAACAGCTGTACTGCAGATTAATATAAGATACTACTTTTATGTTACTATGTTGTGAGCTACCGCTAAAGAGAACTGGCATCAGTAATTGGAAGAAGCTTTGATATCTCCCGAGAGAAGCAATTTAGCATACATCAAAATAAATATAACATGCTAGTGCCTTTTAAAAAAAAAATTTAAAAAAAAAAAAAAAAATCAAACCTTCAGGTACAATATACACCTGATGATTCCAATCATGTTGTTTCTGGGAACTGAATCGCCCCAGACCAGAGTCTCCGAGCAGAGGGAAAAGCCCCTCACATTTACAACCTGAAGAAGATTCATAACCAACCAGGGAGGTGCTCTGCCATTCACACGCACAGAAACTGCACAAGCACTTTCAAACAGCTGCTGGGTGTTGGGGTCTCATGGGGCAAGAGGGTAGAGTTGGGGGAAGAACTCTGGAAGGACAGCTTCCACAGTGAAATCTCAATTTTTCACCACAAATCCATAAACATACTTTTTATCATTTTGGTGAGAAGACAAAAGACAAAAGGAAGATTCCCTCAAAGACCCTTTCCAGTTCAACTGCACGTGCACTCACCCGTGTATTAAATGCACCACAAGTCTGAACAGAGATTTTCCCTGAGGATTATTACACCAACATCGGTGAACTTTTTGGAGTACTTGTATTGCAAGACAGGAAGACAAAATCATTGTTACACTTAAGCGGTGCTTTTCAAAAACCTGGCCTACATCATCACCACTAGGAAAAGAAGCAAGGGTAATCTTCCAGATATCCATTGCATTTATAATTCACTGTTGACCTCCACTGTCTATTTGAGAACAAAACAGCACTTTAAATCCTATGTGAAACACACTTCCCCAAAATAAGTTATTTCTGAATGAGCTAGCTTTTCCTGAGGATTTTTTAATAGTCATTTCTAAATTGCAGTGCCATGGGGGAGCGGAGAAGAAAGAAAAAAAAAAAAAAAAAGCTGTATGTCACAGACTTGACAGTAAGGGTAGGAAATTCAGTAAGCATCTAGCCTTCAGAAGATTTTCTTATCAAAAGGCAAGATAGAGGGAAATTCATAGTAAGAGACATGACTAGAACAAAATAAAGATCTATTAGCTATTGCTGGAAATGTCATAGCATTTTTCTTTAATTTTAATCTCTATGCCTGAGCTTGAGCTGTTCACAGCAGAATCACAATAGGCTGTTGGGACTCTGTAGCAAACTACTGAATGTGCATTTTCAATCCATCTTTCTGTTTTCCTGTGTGCTCATTCTGCCAGCTTCCTGGTTTTCTCATGGATTTAATTCATAGCTCTCTGCCAGCTAACATTAAAGTTGCAAAAATGAAGAAAATCTGAAGAACAGGATTAGGGATGAGTTTACAAAACATAATAGCTGTATGGGCTTACAACACCTACTGCCAAAAATCATTCCAGAGACCTAACATTACAATGCTGTCTGGTATTCCCTAGCTAGCCCCTAGGCTAAGCGCAGGGAAATCTGCAGTAACGTCACCTGCTGGCAAACAGAAAAACCACAAAGTTTTTAACTGAGAATTAAACGTCACCGAATACTCCAGAGGTTGCTGAGAGGTCATCATCATCTTCCGTATGCCAGGAGGTGGAGGAAATCGGGTTCAGCCTGAAGCAGAACATTTTTCAAAGGCTCACTCACCTGAGGTTAACGCGTGCTTTCTGATTTTTCCTGTTTAACTCAGCTAAGAGTAGGAAGAGAGGGTGTATTAATATTTGGCTTTTCTAACACTGAAGCAGAAGCTGTAGTGCTTAATCCCGGGTAGCTTTGTTCTACTTCAGAAAAAACATATATGTATATAATTTTGATAAAGAAAATACATTTAATGATGGAAAACAAAAATACTAGTGTTACTAGTTATACCAGAGGATGGCATTACAAAGAATTCTGATTACAGTTATTAATGGCATTAGTCACCGAAATGGAAATAGTCACTGAAAGAGCTAAGCAAGAGATACTGAAAGTCATTAAAGCAGATGTGTTTTTCTGAAACAGGTGATCATTTCAAGTTAGCAGGTCTCACTGGAGGATATTCAATAATCCCAGGGAGGTGTTCGCAAAACTATGAATGGTACCTTTTGGCTTTATAACCAGTAGGCACAGTAGTTTCTAACAAAACATTGTGTTGAAGGGCTGAGTTACATATCTCCATCAGGAGGCTCAAGTGCATCAGATAACCCTATACACTTATTTTAGTCATTCAAGCCCACCACAGTATTTAAGGAAATCAAATTATCCCAAAATAATTTTGTAAGGATTTGTTAAAAGGACAAAATGGACTGCTCCTTCAGAGGAGCCGTCAGTTGACCAGATGAAAGAAAAAGTTAGATTCATTTACTATTAAGCACTATTTCTATGGAAAGACTTCTTTTAAAAGAGACAAATGGCAGCTGGGCACCGAATCCCCACTGATACTCGAGCTAATTCTCAGCAGGGCATATGGAAATCTCCCATATGACTTCTTATGCTGGACTGCCAAATACTCCTTTCGAGTTAATTTTCAGACAAGCACATGGGTTTTCTTGCATTCATTACTAACAAGAACCTCAAAATGTAAAAAGAAGGAGGCCATTTACAGACAGTTCACAATCAGAGTTGGCTAGAAATGCTATAATGTACATCTCTGCTTAGGTCAAGCATGAATAACCAATAGCATCTGCCTAAAACGTGCTATACGTTCACTTATTAATTGCATGCCCTTCGCAAGATACTGAGTGATTTCTCTGGAGAGCTCAAATCGCGGCTCATTATTGCCAGCTACGTGAAACAGTGTTTGAGACACAGCAGTAATGAGATAACATTATTCAGAGATAACATCCCCAATAACATCAGTGCCCAATCACTGTAGTAAGCCACGAGGATGAACAGTGGGCTGCAGAAATCCCAGACTCCAGACACAAATGAGCAGGGATAGCTGACAGACATTTCTGTTGTGTGAAGAGATCACACGGTATTTGCGGTAATTCTTTTTCTTCCCTCAGGAAGCATGCTGCTCTTCCAGTTGAGCTAACTTTATTTACAGTAGTTTCTTTATACACAGTATAACGCGCTTGTTTTTAGCCTCACAATTTAACTACAGTAGGTCCTAGATTAGATCAGCCTGACTGCCACTCGCATTTGGTTTACAGAGAACAGCTTTTCTCCTATGCACGCACGGACTCTGCATCTTCTATCTCGGCTGCTGGAGCAAGTTGGGGGATGTCTTTACATCAGCAAATTGTTTCACCTAAGCAGCAGCCTCAAAAAGCAGGTTAATTTGCACTGTTCAAACATAATCACTTTAAAAAGGGAAGGGACTCATTACTTTAGTGATGTTTCCTGGTCCATTGCACCATTGTTGGAAACTCCGTCAGTAAACAAATTACACCTAACACTGTGCCCTTCCACTAAACAGATCTCCTGAGAATATCTTGTTATACATAATGCTTTCTTTCTCCCCTCTGTACCTGGCAGAAGAACACAAGTATCTCTCTACAAATACTGGATACTTTCCTCCCATATTTTCCGTCTAAAAAAACCAAAAGTAAACGAAGTGGGGAATAACTAAAGCTCAATACTGAAACTTTCCTTTCAAGTGGCAATATCAAAGAAAATTATTTTTTCCTATAGTAGCAGCCACTTTTGGTACTTTAACCCACACAGAGAAAAAGGACCGATCTTCAGAAAGTGCTCAGGATCCCCTGCCTAAAAAACAAATAAAGCAGATACTTTGTAAATGTCTCCACATTTGGGTGTTGCAGTATTCGGGAGTATTCGCACATTTCAGAACCACTAACTAGATCAAACTACCAGGTTCATCTGAGGAGGAAGCTAAACCCCAACATTACAGGCAATTTTCCTGTTAACTGACAGCCAGGACTGCGGAAATAGTTATCTTTCTGGGAAGTCATCACTGCAACACTGTACTATTATAGTTTGAAGATGATTTTAAAGGACAGATGGAACTTGCAAAACATGCTGAAAGCTTTGTTGGCAAAACAACAATTCTTGTGAATTACATTCACCACCGAGTTGGAGGCTTCCCTCCCCCCAGGAAGCCCTCCTCTCACCTGGAGGTTTCTTCAACAATTACTGAATTTGTATACTTTTTGGTATATCGAAGTTATAGCAGTTAGTGAGAATTATTATGGACAAATTTAATTTCTTTCTACTCCAGTGGACTTACACCATCGCTGCAATTATGGCTATTTAAATGCACTATCCCCTGTGGAGTTTTACGTCAAATCAACCATCTCCCCAAACGTCACTAGACAGATGCTACATAGGTTTACATACCCCATACCCAAGGTAACCACAGAAAGCCCTGGTGATCCTCCTGCCTAGCACAGCAGGGGTCACCTCCAGCGACCACCGTTGTTCTCAACAGGAGCTGTGGGATGCCAAGTGCTTTTGGACGTTCAGCCCGAACAACCACCTGTTAACCACTAGTCACTTTAAAACGTGAACCCCAAAGAGTCTGTAAAACAAATGCGTGATAATAACGCTTCAAAAGAAAAATGTATTTTTTCAAAAACAAATATATTGGAAAACTCCCTTCCCCTCCCATTGCCTTTGCACAGTATGCCTTGTTTCAAATTAATAGTATTTGCCTGCAGCCACCGCTGGCATCACACAAAATACAAAAACAGAGTGTATGCAAGCCAGGGATGGGGGAAGGGAGAAATCTTGTGAGGAAGGGTATTACACACTGGAAAACAAAATGATTAATGCAGTACCTGGGTAAGAAAAAACAAACTTAACTTATGAGGAAGAACAATTATTGAACTACAGACTTCTCACTATATGATAGGTAAATATTCCCATTATTTTGCTCCCCAAACCCATCCTTTAATTTTGAGTGGACGTACAGTGGGAAACCATGTTGCACCATAGAAATTTAAGACCTGCAAGAAATGGGAAGGAGTTTGGAAACATTATAGGCAATTCTGGCCAGAACATTAATGCAAGGAAAACTTTAATTTATCTGAAGCCCTGCTTTGAGGGTTCAAGTGAGACCCAACACTAGGTCTAATGTATGGAGGAGAACTCTGCCCACAAGTGCAGACTACAGCAGAGTTAGCTGTCTGCATTAGCGGCAAAGGAAGATTTCAAGAGGAGAATCTGTCATGAGGAAAAAAAGTCAGAGATTTGGGAAGGAGAACCAGGAAAGTAAGCGAAAAACAGCGAAGGGCTGGCTGTGGCGCAGAAAAGCTGCTTTGCCATACTTAGGAAGTAGGACGCTATTAGAGGAAGCACAGAGAAAGCAACGAAAACACCACTTGGAATCAAAGTGCTCCTATGTAGAAAACAAGAGGGGCAAAATAAAAGCGTAGGCAGAAGAACCTGATCAAAAAGAGGTGCATTTAACTCATAACTCATTATTCTAAGTCATCAAGGACATCAGTAGAACATCAGCAGGTCTTCAGAGGTTTTTTTCTAATCTGCCAGCTAGCAAAGCATTTTGAGTGACCCTTCAGTTTGATGAAATCTCAGGGAGAGCTTGTTTTCCAGCTATCCTTCAATACAGAAAGGGTAGCCCACAGTAAACTTCACAAATGCTTGCACAAATTCTTACAACTCCACCAGGCCCAAAAAACTGGAAAAATCAGCAGCAGAGTGGCAAGAACTGCCAAGACCCTCTGGCTCAGATGCCAGCACAGAAATGAAATGAGAAGTGATGTTCACAAACCAGTGTGCAATCACCTGAGTGTGATTTGTGCTTTGGTTTGTGAGGCAAGCTTGAGGCTTGGCAGAAAGTGAGCTGCTAAACAGTATTATTACACCCACATATAATTTAGAATAATCTCTTATAGGGCTTAGAAAGAAAAGAGATCAGACAGGACTGAGACAGGAAGGAAGGATGAAATTATACCCCAAACAGATCTTTTCACATACGGTGTTTTGCCTCTAACTTTTAAAAATTAGAGTTTAGGTAATTAACAAGTCTTACAGCAAAACCCACTCATGCAAAATGAGGAAGGGGTTTCCTACCCACTGTTTTCAGCAGGTTGGTTACAGCATCACAGCCTACTCTCGAAGCCTGTCAGGACCCGATCCAGAACCTGGGAGCATTGGCTGACCTCCCTTTTTGTCTGCTCTTTCCTTGACACCTGCAAACTTTGGTGGACAGCTGATTTTGCTGACGTAAACTCCCGTTGGATGAACTTTTGGGAAAGACATTTTACCAGATATTAAAAAAAAGAAAAAAGAATAAAAACGGGGAGCTGCAGCAAATGAACACTTTGTGGTGTTGGGCAAGACAACATAGGAAATGAATGCAGCATCATGCAAGTGTTCCCCAGTGGGTTCTTACATCACGATCATCAGCAGCTTTGTTCCAGCCTCAGAAGGTGTGTTTTGGAGATACCTATTTCAAGGCAAGCGTCAATCATTTTTAATTCAGTCAGGCTTACTTACTGACTTTGTACTTTGTACTTTTCTCGGACAAGTACATTACTTGAAACAAGAAAAACTGAAAAATGCTGCCTTTCTGATATGGTGGGTAATACTGCATATATTCATAATGTATCCATCCAATTTTTCTGACAAGACACATTGACACAAAAGTAATCAAAACACAACTGTGTCCCTTAACCTCTGACACCGGTCCTCAGTTACATCTCAATACGTTGCGAGCTGAAAATGATGAATGCCAGAACTATGAATGCTGAACAGGATAACTAACACTAATAGTGAAAAACAAGACACATCTGAATATGAATTGGTATTCTCAAATTAAATAGCTCTGATTTTGATAGCTTGTAAACATATTTATAATCATTCAGATGCTCAAATATGTGCTTCTAGTCCTTGGATGAATAAACATGAAAGCTGTGCCTGTTGATAAGTACTTACACATTAATTTCTTTAGTTGGAAAACAAATCATACTTTTAACTTTTTTTTTTTTTTTTTAAAACTAAATGGGCTAGGACTCTTTCAGCAAGGCTATGCCATTGTAACACCACCACTCACTATGAATGGTGCATGAAACCATTGTATATGATTCCACCAGTGTTCTGACAAAGGCCTTTCACACAGAGATAAACCCTCTTCAGTGCATTTGCTACTTGGGTTGATCAACAGTCTGGTTAATTTCTTTACGTTTTGTTTTTTTTAAATGAAGATGCATTCTCAATTCAGCATGTTGTTTATGTACAAATACCATATTTTGATTATATCCACAAAGAATAATACCAGCTAGTGTGGTTAGAAGCTTGGGGAGGGGGGAAAAAAAAAAAAAAACACGCCACCCACAAATCAACCAACAAACAGAAAAATCAAAGAAAAAGGTAATTAATTCTAATTTTTAAGGACATGTTTTCAATGGTTAAATGGCAGAGCAGGAAAAAGGAACAGGGCATGCAGCATCTTAAACCTACAAGCAGTTGGAAGAAGAATCATGATCATGCATGAAACTGCCTTCCTCCGAGTCTGAGCAGGCTGAATTTTACCTCCTGTTAGTTTTGGAAGCGACAGAGCTGACAAGGGAGGCAAAATATAGCGATCTAAGTACATACTTGGACACAATAATTTACCTAAGGAATCGAATATAAAAATGTAACTGCTTTTACAACTGCTCCAAGATCTTCTACGAAGGCAAGCAGAGGAAGCAAGATCTTCCTATGTGGGCACCCCGGGGCCCAGCAGCACTAACAAAGCTGACAGGTGCCATCCGAGGTGCTGGACCCCCGCTCCCAGAATTAGATGATCAGTGCATGAAAGAAGAGCTGGCGAGCACTTGTTGTCAAAGACCTAAGAGGTAGAAAAGTGCTATCATCCTCAAGAGTCAAGAGAGAGGCACCTTACCCGAACAGAAAAAGGAAAAACTCTGGAGGAGCTAAAAACCAAAAGCTAGTTTACAAAGCAGCCAAATGATGCTCTAACCACTGCAACATCCTCTTCACTCTCATGAGAGCTTAGGTGCTTTACCCTCCCCATTAGGCAGGTATTTAATTGGAATTACGGTACCTAAAATTGCCCCTCAACATCTGACCCTGTCTGACTTCCTAAATCTTTGGAAGAAGTGTGCACGTTGCTCAGTATTATGCAATAATTGTTGTACTACCGAGAGGTTTCTGAAGTCACAGTCTTATAAATACACCCAGTAGGCAAAGCAGGAGTCAAGCTGTTCAAAAATAAACAAATAAAACCATCAAATTGACCCTAAAATGATGAGACTGGGGGTGAAAGGGGAGCACGCAGGGGGGAAATCGCTGAAAATATTAGTTTAGTCCTTTCATAATTTTTTTCTTTGCCATATGGTTTTGGCGCCTTTCATTTTCACTTCTATTGCATTTTCCCCATGAACGTGAAGTCCAGAAATTACTTTCAAGAAATGAAATTTAAAAAAAAAAAAAAAAAGAAAGGAAAAAAAAAGGTGGCAGCGGAGATTGCCACGTAGATAAACAAACCCAAGAGCAAAGATTCTCAAAGAAAACTAAATATCATGAGATGTATGAAAAACAGAATGGGAAACACAATACATATGACTAATATTTAGTTGTAGCAATGCTAGCGTGACACTGATTTGCTCAAGGATGCTTAAATGGGAACCTCCTCTTCCCCCACCCCCAAGTATTAAACCAACAGTAAATCCAGAATAGGTTTGGGCTTGCACCACTTCTCTTTAAAGTTCCTGGAGGACACCAAACTCCACTGCTACTTTTTTCCCCCCACTCACGTCACTTGACCCGCTCACGCATGTTGCATGTCTGCAGTTGCAAAGTACATGAACACATACAGCTCAAAAGAGATAAGCATTTCACAAATCTAAACTGACTCTGGTCTTCTGAAAACAGCCTCTCACTCCCAGTCTATGCACACCAACAGCAGACCTTTCTGTCAGGAAAACTCACACCAGCCTCAGATTTGGCCCCGACAGGGCTTCTTCCTTTAAGAAAGAGGCTCAATCAGAACCACAGCCTACGTAGAGACAAGCATGCTTTGCAAACTCGTTCTTCTTTCTTCAAATGACATGATTAATATGAACATAAATGCAAAACTTCACAGTCTAAATTAAAATTCAAGAGGAAGAGGGAAAATGTGACACCCTCTATTTTAAAGCATAATGTGATGCAGAGACTGGACCACTTTTACCAACCAAGCAAAACATGACATGAAGTTTAATAAATATTCAATAAAAAAAAAAGGAAGAAATACAAATTTGATGAAGTTTGCAGGCAATTAGAGCAATTTATTTCACTATTAACATGACAGACCAAATAGAAATCAGCTATGGGTGAAAATGCAGTTTTACTGCCCGGCATTCAGACCGCTGTGTAATTAAATAATGAAACGGGTGAGGGGCATCCACTACTGACTTCTCTAGCAAGGCAACCATCCATCACAGCCTTGCCTCCTGCCAGCACAGTGCTGAGACAGGATTTGTGGGGGTGTGTGTGCGTCTGCCTGCGTGTAACACTGCAGGGGGGATTTCTTTCCACTATGCAAAGAACATTTCCCACACGGCTAGCTTATCCCTGCTTTCGCTGCACTGAAAATGCCAGCTGCGGTTATGAGGTACCAGGTTTAGTTACTGCTTGTTTTCTTTACTTAAAAAAATTAATTAGACATTAAAGAAGTCAACATTTTATCTGATTCCAAACTAAAAAGCCATGCCATTCTTTCTCCCCCCATGGACCCTCCTTAGGAAACCAGGACTCTCTTACATCAGACCCTGCAGAAATAGGGAAAAATAGTCTGTGCTTAATACACCACATGCAGCTCTTCTACCTTACAGGAGGTTTAGAGCAGGAGGGCGCAGATATACCAGAACATGAAGCTTGCCGCCGTTCTAAATTTGAGCATAAGCACTCCAGTATTTCAAGATAAATTTCACTACTTATGTATGTTAACCAATACCTAAATATTTCCTTACCCTTTCGATAACAGGTACTGCTCTGAACAGATCTAGCAAGTTAGTCTCAGTCACTGAGCTGCTGTGCCTGACAGACTCTCCAGCAACAGAGTTAAGAGTCAGTTGTGTTTGACAGATTGTAGATCTGTTTGAGGTTAATAAAATGCTCCCTTTCTAAAATAGCCACTTTGTCTGGCAGCACATACAGCGATAGATGCAAAATACTTGCTCTAAATAATTCCTCCTTTTGACTAACTTCCCCAAACACTGCCTTTTTGCAAGAGGATTTTAAAAAAAAAACAAAACAAAAACACCACCACACAAAGAAACTTCAAACATGTATACATCATGTATAAAAACTAAAACAGGCAAGTTTGGAAGGTCTAATTTTTAAGACGCTTTAAAAGAATTTCCTTGCAGGAAATTTGCACAGTATCTAGGACTGCAAATAAAATCTCTTTACAGTGGCTCCAGCTGGTCACCCAAAAATTGCAGATACATTTGAAAATCTATTACTAAACTACTCTATCTTGCAATATGTAACACACAACTTGGCTATTGCTACTTACAATTTCAGAGCTGGCCCATCCACTAACAGCCATCACCATGGGAACACGGAAACAAGCACCAGTGAAAGGGAAAATATTTTCTTAATCCTTGAAAACCTACAGAGATGTGCCTACCTTTCCTCAGTTGCATTTCAGCCATCAACTTACTGCTGAAGCAACTGGGACTTTGCAACACCAAAATCAATGGTATTCCATCTAAAATTAAGAACATTTTTATGGATCAGAATTTCAGTTTGAATAAAGATACCCATGTTTGTTCCAACGACAGGAAACACACTTTACAGATCAATCTCAGACTCAGTTTCAAAAGGGAAAAGAGGGCCCTGGAAGCTTTGATCTGGTAGACCTTGAGAAAAAAAGTATTCTGTAGTGTCAATATTCCCATTTATTTCACCATATGACTACAGATTTTCAGGAAAGAAACCAAGAAAAGGAAGGAAACAAGAAAGCTATCCCAATTAAATCTACTCCAATGAGCTTAATTACAGTTATGCATGTAACAAATTCACCTATATAGCAAATACTACAGACAAGTCAATGCAGCATCAATTCATCTTTAGAGCAGACACACTGTTGTGTCATCGATTTACAAGATATGACATGGTTGACTTAATCTGCATATTGCTATACAGAGTGGCAAAGAACACACACAGGATCAAAAAGCACACGTATATTTGAACAGCGATGAGCTAGCATACTAGTTTGTACTAACAAGTTAGATAACATCCTGGCCCTATTGAAATCAACGGAAAGCTTGCAATGGTCTTCAGCATGGCCTGAATTACAGCCCGGCACATTCTGCAGAGGCCAGCATGGTGCAAAAACCTCCATCATCTCCTAAAATTAGACAGGTCCACTTTAATTAAACCCACTAAAGGAGCAAGAAAAGGATTTGATGTACAAAAAAACTCATGAAGGATCCATGACACTGATATTAGATACAAAGTTGTACTCTAGTTTTAAAAGCATGTGTGGCACTGATGCACTAATTAAAGTAAAAAGAGAGCAAGACGGCCAGCCGTCTTCTCTATCAAGAGGAATACCTGATCCCGCCTTGCAGCTCTGCTGCCTGCTAGCTGGTACGTTGTTCCCTTGTCAGGGCATCAGAAGGCTGCCTCAGTAACGAGGAGACTGTAGCTATTAATTTTTCATAGGGAGTATGTACCACCACAGCATTGTGAGGAGTTATTGATAAGGAAAAATGAGAAATCAAAGAGAAAGCTCAGCATCTTTAACCATCGAGATTCTCCCCCTCCCCACCCCGGGTTGAAAATGGAGAGCATATCACTAAGACAAAAGCAACAGGGCACAGGCACTGCCGCAGGCGGGTTCCCCCACCAGCGCCCAGCAAACTCCACAGGCACAGTGGCGATGGTGGCATTACAGACAACACACACACAGCCCAGCACAACACCACGAGCCACTGTTAGTGGGGGGGCTCCCTATGGTCTAAACAAATCCTTTGTCTGGTTACCAAGTATTTTAAAAGACTACAAGGGAGCAGCACAGGAAAACTACACCAGCCCTTTTTGTATCAACAGCATATGAGCATAACTCATTTGAAATCTCAGGAGTTGCCACTCCCCCACTATTAACAGAATGCATTAATAACAACATTATTTTAATGCTTTTTCAATTTGCATTTGCATTTATCCAAATGCCATCGTGTTAAGCAGTGTTAATTACATGGCTTTGTCTCGGACATCACGTTTACAGTAGCATCTGTTGAGCTACTGACACGCGAAACACTCTGCCTGCGGTAAAACAACACACACCCGCTCCCTATGGTCTAAACAAATCCTTTGTCTGGTTACCAAGTATTTTAAAAGACTACAAGGGAGCAGCACAGGAAAACTACACCAGCCCTTTTTGTATCAACAGCATATGAGCATAACTCATTTGAAATCTCAGGAGTTGCCACTCCCCCACTATTAACAGAATGCATTAATAACAACATTATTTTAATGCTTTTTCAATTTGCATTTGCATTTATCCAAATGCCATCGTGTTAAGCAGTGTTAATTACATGGCTTTGTCTCGGACATCACGTTTACAGTAGCATCTGTTGAGCTACTGACACGCGAGACCTGCCACATTTGAATTTTTTCTGACAACGATCGCACTAAGACCTGGTGATACTTCATTAGAGCTTCCCTGAAGTTTCAGCGACACTGTGGCTTCTCTGCATGCCCCGCATGTTTCCTGGAGCCACAGGAAGAGCTACGTGGAAACACGGTTTCTCTTCTCCAAACCCCTTGGGTTTTTTTTGTTGTTGTTGTTGGTTTTTTTTTGAATTTGCTCCACATATGCTCTCCAGGATGGACTCAAAAAGTTTCTTCCCCCAGTGGATAAACATGCACGGTTTTGTTACTGGGTTCCAGCTTTGTCTGTTGTAAACCCAGTCCCCCAAAGCTGCCCCAGCCCAGGGGCTGCCCCTTGGCCACCCTGTTTTCCTCAGCGCCATGCCCTCAGTGCAGAAATGCCTCAAAAAGGCCCCCAAACCTCCCTCTGGGGGACACCGACACCCGGCCACAGTGATGTTCCCCCCAGGAGGAGGGGGCAGCAGGGCGACATTTTGTGTGGCCTGGCTGAGCCCCTCAGAGCAGCCTGTCCCTGAA
The DNA here is from genome assembly GCF_000690835.1 of Fulmarus glacialis. NCBI lineage: Eukaryota > Metazoa > Chordata > Aves > Procellariiformes > Procellariidae > Fulmarus > Fulmarus glacialis. The sequence continues at coordinate 101,624 of NW_009215491.1, forward strand.
GCGGCAGGGGGGGCCGGCCACACCCCCCAGTCG
>NW_009215491.1:101687-113126 GCF_000690835.1 Fulmarus glacialis
AGCGCGGCCGCCATTTCTTCCCTGGGATCCTGTTTTCCTGAGCGGCCCTTTCACAGGAAAAAACAGAAGAAAAAGGACTGGGGGACATACCTGAAGAAGATACGGAAAGCTCCACAAATGGTCCCAAAGCCGGTGGAGAGTCCTGGCCTGCCTTGATTGTATATAAATATTTTGGCGGTTACCGCTGAGGCAGCGGCAAGCGCTCACAAGGACTGCCCAGGTACCCGCCAGAAAACACAAATGTCACCCAGCGAGCCAGGCACAGCCAGCAGATTCAACCCTCTCCTCACCATTTTGAGCCGAAAATGCTTCCTGAGGAGAATTGGGTGCCATCCCTGAGGCAGGGTACCTCCTCCCTCCTCGCTCGCAGCTCCTCGGTGAGGGGAGTGCCTCGCCGTCCCCCACAGCAGCCAGGTCCCTGTCACCACCCCCAGAAGGGCCAGGGGCATCTTTGCAGCAGAAATATCAGAGAAGCTAGGTCTAGCCTAAACAAGTTTGCAGGCAGCACGAGACCATGCAAGCAGGGTGGTATTCACCAGAGAGTGGTGGAGGAACTGCAGCATGCGACCTCAGCACCAGCAGCCGCTGTGCCAGATGATGGCAGCTGGCCAGAGTGAGTCCCAGCCCCAAAATGGAGGTCCTGGGAGCTGGAGACCACCGAGTCCAATTTCCAACCCTGCTAAAATGGTAGAGTTTATTACAAAGAACAAAACCCCTGGTCACACAGATAAAAAAAGATCTTGTTGGGAAAGAACTGGTATGTCTTCTATAAAGGGAAATCCTGCCTCAATAACCTGGAATTGTATGAGATGGTCAGCTGGCGTGTGAATGAAAGGGATTTTCAAAATAATTGGGTTTTCAAAAAGCCTTTGACAAAGTCTCATGCCAAAGATTATTGAAGAAACTAAGCTGTCATGGGCCTGAAGGAAAAAAAGCTGGTTAGGAAGCAAAAGGTTTTGCGATGAAGAAAAGCTAGCACCAGGGTCCCTCAGGGATACATGTTCGTGAGGATTTCATTCAATACCTTCATCAGAGACCTGGAGAAGGGAGAAACCGTGAATTCTCAGAGCCTGCAGATGAAACTAAACCATTTTGGGTAGTCAAATGGCACAGCAATGGTGAAGAACACCAACAGAAATCAAAAAGCTGAGTGAGTGGGCAAGGAGGAGGCAGCTGAGCTTCACTAGATAAGCTTAAAGGTAATACATGTAGGGATAATAACCTAAACCATGCCTACGTGATGCTGAACTCATGGGATTCACAATGTCAGATCTCGGAGTCATCACTGACAGTTATCTGAAATCATCAGCAAATTGTGCAGTGGCCTCCAAAAAAAAAAGTCAACAAAATGCTGTGAATCATCTGGAGGGATACTGTGAAAGGGACAGGTGTTGTTTTGCCATCACAAGCCCTTGGCATGTCCCCATCCTGTATGCAGTCCTGGTCTCCAGAAGGTTGCAGCAGTTAGGCAAGGGCAACTGATATGATAAAGGTGATGGAGCTGCCGCCTTGCACAAGGAGAGAGGACAAGGGTTCAGACTATCCAGCTTGGGGAGGAGAAAGCTGAAGAGGGATTGCGGTTTTAAGGTTTACAAAAACATGGATGCAGTGGATAAGCTTAAGGAATTGCAGTTTGCCAAGTGCTGCAGAACGACAAGTAAGGGTAATTGGTAAAATTAGGAGGAGATCGATTTAGAAGAGATAAAACAAAGAATTTCTTTGCAGAGGAGGTGGTGAACACCTGGGACTTGCTGCTGCACAAGGCTGGGGAGGCAGGCAGTCTCAAAAGGAGTTGGATAAACTCAGGGAAAACAGGTCCACAAACAGATACTGGGATGGCAGGCAGGGACCTCACATCCCCAAAACAACTGTAGGTGGTGGGGGTACTGTGGGAGAGGCCAGGCTACCTCCTCTCCCTAAACACTAGCCCCTTTTGCCACGCAGAGAGGCAGAAGACTGGGCTGTCTGGACCATTGGTCTGACCCAACAGGCACAGTGACAGAAACGCGGAGTGCCACACAGAAAGACCTCATAAGGTCCTTCAAAATGCCAAAAAAAAAAAATTTCCGTTTGCTAACCAAATCTTTGCAAAGCCCTGGAATATTTTCCAGTGTTGATGTGCAAACAGTACACTAATATGTAAGGGCACTTTAAAAGTCCCTTGGGTCACTAGGTGGGGCAGGGTAGAGGAAAAGCAAAAGGAGAAGAAAGAAGAACAATGTCCAAATCCGCCCAAATCATTAGATCGTTCCAAATGTTCAGCTGAAATCTCCGGCCAGGTCTTCAGCGCCCTGAGTGCTTTCCCCATCCTTGGTGTGTCAGTATAAATTATCGTCAACATTAATTCTTTTGTTTCTTCCCTTTCCTAACAGATGTAGTAATCACACATTTGGACACTGGCAATATTTCTAATTGTATAATGGGGGCAGAGATAGAATTAATTAATGATCCACGTTAGATAGAAAATCTGAGTTAATTTCTTGCAGGTTTTTGAGGGGTTACTAATGGCTGGAGGTGTTCTTGCGGGCTTCCAGCTTTGTCACAGGACTCAGCTATGCATGTCAATGAGAAAATGGGCATTTTGAAAAGAGAATAGGCCGGATATTGAAGGACCCACTGCCACAAAAACTACTTTCTTAGTGGCAACAGGCCTCAGATAGTAGCTGGAGTCAAAAGGAGGCAAAGCAGTACTGCCAGAAATTAAAATTTCCCTGCTGGGAGCACGGCAGAGTGATTCCATTTGAGTGTTTCTTCGTCTTCACACACCCCCCGTTTTTCCTTGTCTGTTCACCTATCGGATTGCTTCCTGCCTATCAAAAGACAGCTGCTTTCCACCAAGGAGAGCAACTCGAACAAATCACACACGCACAAAAACACCAAATATTTCAAGGACAATGAAAATGATCAAGGCCACCCCAGTCTTCAGGCAACTGCATAAGTGAACCGCTAAGTGGGAGAGGTGAGTTCCAGATCTAATGTGGATCGGATGCCCTGGGCCTGTCAGGGATGAGTATATAGCACAAATTATACATTTTGCCAGCAGGGAGACAGTCACATAACACCTACCTAATCTATACAAGCACACTGTAGGCTTTTACAGGCAGCCACTCACTGGAGGTATTGTAAATTGTCACAAAAGAGTCCGACACAAAGGAAAGGGAAGGAGCACAGCAAATATGAATAAAGCTTGTTCACAGTCAGGATCGCAACTCCTGTTCTACTCTGGAAGTTTTAAAACTTGTTAAATTAATCCACTATAAATTATATGCACATAAGGTTAAATGTCTAGCAAAAATGAGACTATTCAGCTAACAATGCAGTCAGTAAAAGGCAATAATTCTCGATGAGATTATCATGTTTCACAGTTTGAGATTAATAACAAGATGAGGCAATAATTCTCGATGAGATTATTGTTTCACAGTTTGAGATTAATAACAAGATTTACATTTTCAGTATCTAGTTATTTTGGGTGGCTTCAGTTTGGGGTATGAAACTTACCCAAGAGACACACTTTTCTGAAAAAGGCTGTGTCCCATCTCTGAACTCCCAGTTTCTAATTCACTACCAGTTCTCTACACTACTGTCTAATTTCCCAGTCCAAATTCACTACCAAATTTTTTTTTTTTTTAAAAATGCCTCCTGCTACATTTTTGCATGCGTTTGCAAAAACAGCTACCCAAGCCCTCTAGAAGAGAAAGACACACACATACATAGAATACTGCAGTACAAATAAATGACTCTACATCCGTTGTAAAGCTGATCTGGTATAACAAGAAAAGACTGTATGATCCATCGTCATCACTGGAGCTATAATTATTCACCAGTCAAGAACATTTAAACAGATATTGGGGCAGTGCAAGACCAACACAAATGCCATTTCTCCATGACCAACACAAGAAAGGCCTATCCATAGTACCCGGCACTCGTACAGCCCACGCTTGCAAGGTACAACCTTCATACAAGAGAGACCAAACCCAAGGCTTCTCCAACCTGCAGCCAACACAAGAGCAGGGAGCCTCTATAGCTAAGCTGATCTCAGCTCCACGTCCTGGAGCCAAATCGAGCTCAGGTCTGTACTTAGCTCCAGCACTAGGAAACAGCATTTAACCCTGCTAATGTAGCACCAGTCACATACGGTAGTTAGCGACTAACTGAATCAACACAGAACACGCACAAACCAGCTGGACTCAGCTTCTACAAGAGATGCAAGGCCTCCTGAGGCCTCTATGCACATTTTATTATCCAATTTCTCTAGTTCAAGTTTTGAATTTTTTAAATAAGCAAAAGCTGCACTCACACCCTTGCTCAGCAAACTATTGCACTTAAATAGCCTTCACAACACCTCAACTTTTAAGAAAAACACGACTCGGACACTAACACCACCTCTCTTGATGGAAATCAGCTGGCTGGCCTTTTGCTATGACAAACATCCAGGCTCCCAAAAGTTGCCCTTTCACCAGATCAGTGATGGTATATTTGCAGCAAGCAAATACATACTCCAATTCCCACTTCACGCTCTTTCTTTTATCATTAGATTTCTCCTACTCGGTGTACACAAGCTGCATGGTAACTCTCACTCACGCTGAAACAAGCTTTCAGGCAAATTTACCTTGGAGTCCCCAGTGATTGTGAGCAAGTTCCCCATCACTCACTCTCAGAATTGCACCCACACTGCCCCCGGCATTTGGATAAAAGTGGTTTGTCAATAAAGCGCTGAAAGAAATTGCCTGCTTGGAGTATGTAGTGTCAGCTGATGGACAGGAACTGAGCAACTAGCTTATCCTTACAAAAATAGGATCATTTAAGTGTCAGGAAAGAATTCAGGCCTAGTTGGTTTCTTTTTGAAAATACCCCAAAAAAATTCATTTTTCATACAGCATGCCAGCTTGGCCTCTCTCTAAAGAGAAGCAGGGTATTTTTCGGCTTGAAAGCGGATGTTGATGTTTAACAGGTTATATAGCTCCAGGCATTATTATTCTTCAAGCTACTAACAGCTTGAATATGCCTTTTCTTTAACTGTGGCATTCCAGAAATTCCTAGCTCTAACCTTACATACTGAGACAAAAGCCTTGTGTCTTTGCGTTAACTCCACTGCTGCAGATCTACAGAGTCAAGGGGCATTAAAAATTAAGGTTACCATGTCATCTGACCACAAGTCTAATCAGGGACAGCTTATTGTCTCTTTATAATTAGAACTGCCTAGATCCCTTGCAAGACACAACCTGCAATTTTGGGGTTTGTTTTTGGTTTTGGTTTTTTTTTAAATCACCATTTCATTTATACTACATATATATACACACATTAAGTGTATGCTTATACACACACATACATGCAAAGGTCATCTTTTTATTGTCAGTATTGACACACCACAGCTAAGAGTCTTGTCAATACAGGATCTCACTGATTTTAGGTACTTGCCACAGCAAGAAGGCGACTCCGATATGAACGCTAGTTGTCTTAGGTGAGGCAGACAAATGCTGGCAGAAATGAAATATTATACCTCTTCAAACTGGAAAAAATGAATACGGAAAAAATGAATACGGAAAAAATGAATACGGAAAAAATGAATACGGAAAAAATGAATACACAACTACATATCAAGCAAGACATGACTGAAAGCATCAGACCTCTAAGGAACAGCTTGTAGAACACAAGGAAGTGGGAAAACTTTTAATACAAACAAAAACAACAAATCTGAAATTAACCCGATTTTAAAACGCCCAAGTTGCCTCAGATAACTGAACAGGGTTAAGTTTGTGCACTGCACTCTAGGCAGCACCATGAGGAAGAGCGCAGCTCCCAGGATTTATCTCCTTAAATCCTGTAAGATTTATCCCGCTAAACCCCATTTAGCCAAAGCAAAACAAGTGAAATTTTAAGAGTAATGAACACCTCTTTCCAACCCCCACCCCACTCTGTCCTTCAGTTTTACTGCTGTATTTCTTTCCATCACGCATACAGTGCTTACTGTTAGAATACAGAAAGCGAACAGTCAGCTAAATCAACATCTACCTGTCGTTAGGCAGCAAGATGACACTCCCCATCATACAAGAAATAAGGGAAGGTACGTCTCGATGGCCATCCTTCATCCCAGCAGATGCCAAAGTCGGCAGATGGCTGGAAGGGCGATGGCTCAATTTGCTTTTGATCACCGATCCGAGTTTGGAAGAACAGCTATGCTCCGGCTCTCCTCCATTCAGATGCGGGAGCTTTGAACAGAAGAGGCACTTGGTGATTTGACAACACTCGTCTCTCTCTTCTCTAACAGATATAAAAAGATGGATTAAGACAAACCTTGTGCCAAGCTTTATAAAGCACTTCTAATGACATATGCTAGAAATGAATGCTTCTCCAATGTCCTGCCATTTCCTTGGACTTGCCAGTGGAGTGGAAAGCAGATATTCAATACTTGACACAGATTACTTCTGAATGCCAAAATATACTTACAAATATATTCTGTTGGTGTAGGCTACATATACAGTTTCTGGTGTTTGGTATAAAAAACACACCAGTGTGTTAAAAAAAAAAAAAGAAAGAAAAAAAAAGAACCACAAACTAAACACCCAACTGAACTCCACAGTCCATCATTAAGTTCAAGTGTTTTATGCAGAGGTCTGACACAACCATGGACGACATCAAGGAATTCTTGGCTGGCCCGATTTGTTTTGTTAGTCCCTTTATTTCAGCACATGTAATTTGTTCTTCCTCCCCTGCCCTCCCCCCCAGTCATGCCCCTTCCTACATGACATACTTTGTCTAGCTTCTAAGAACAAGACAGAGGGTTTTTTCTTTTAAAGAATGCTGCTGCCGGCCCTAAGGATACAGTTCATCTACTCTTTAGTGGTCAATACATTAGAGCTAGCATGGAAGGAATGTAAAGTTTTCTTAAATGTAAAGTTTTCTTAACCTATCATGACCTCCGAGTCTACAAATCCAGACCGTGCAAACCTTTCATTCCTCCATTAATTTGGGGACAGAGTCACAGGAGTCCATCACACGAAATCAAAGCCAGTTTCTCCAAATAGGATGCCAACTCCCATTTCAACAAGAGGGCTACACTCAGAGAACTGCTCTGCACATGGGTTTTGAGACCACTACTGCCAATCTTAAAATGCTTATCCACCAGCCTGAGTCAAAAACCACATGTACAAGCAGGCACATGTTGCGCAGGCGTGCACATTATTGCAATCCACACAGAAACAGAACTAAACCATCCAAAAGGTTAATTCTCATAAAAGTAGTGACCAAGGAGTGGGAAGCCGCGGGGTGCTGCCGTGGGCAAGGGGTTGGCAGTGCAGGGTCAGGTCAGCAGCCGGTCTGGAGGAGAGCAGCCAAGCAGCTCAGATGTCTCCTGCAGAAGGAGGAACGCGCCTGCGGGGACGGAGCAGAGCCAGCTGCCTCAGATGTCTCGTGCTGTTGGAGGGGAAGGTCCCTGGGTGTTTCAGCACAATGCCCCCTTCCCAAGCTGGGCTGGCAATGGGGAGAGAGCACAAGCAAACAGGAGAGACCTCAAGATCACCATCACCTTCAAAGCCTTCTGCAAGGCAAGTGATGCTACGGTCCAACAAAATAAAGATTCCACTAAAAAAAAAAAACAAACCCTGTAAATCCTCCCACAAAACCATTTTGTAAAGATTGGTAGCAATGGATCATATATACCAACAGGGAAGAGATGTGGAACATAACAAGAAAAACACCGGCATTGCTGACAGAGAGAACTAGGGAAAACCCACTGGCAAAACCAGCAGCTTAGCTTTTGCAGCTTACCCTCTGCTTTACATAAAATGCTACCTTCGATATTAGTTAAATATTTATGATTCCACATCTATACGCATACCTGTGCGGACACAGGGAGCTTGTTCTACCATCCAATAAAGTGAGACAGGAAACAGAAAATAAATATGCCAGGGATGGGTTGGTTTTTGTATATATAATAAATGTGATTTTGCCAAGGACATTTATGACTGGCAGAAGGGAGGCAATGCAGAAACTGAAAGTGACTTCACTGATAGAAGCAGAAGAAAAGTGCCTCAATATTCAGCCTCTCATCGTTATATCACATTAAGCCAACCCAGCAAGTGGAAATGTAATAGCAAAGTTGTGGCTAGGTATGTACGCTGTATTTACCTTGGGTTTATTTATTCATATCTGACAAAGATTATTTGTCCTTTGATTTCACCTTCTGGTCCTGCTGCACACCTCAGTACACCACGGTACCTCGATGGGAGTGTCAGGCAACAGCGTTAGATATAAAGGCATGTATTTGCCATCGCATAGAGTCGAATTTGTACCTGAGCTAATAACAGAGAGATCTCCTATTCCAGCATTTCCTGGGGAGGAATTGACCCCTTTCAGCTACACAGCCTGACACCCCCATTTGCTTTATTGCCGTGCAAAATCCCACATTATCAGCAAACACACACAACCAGTCTCTATGTCACCACAAACATAGCTCAAGATGAACGCACATCACTCTATGAGTAAAGTACCATAGCAGAACAAAGGCAAGCATCAAGACATTTGAAGAAAGCTGTTTTGTGTTAGGGGGCAAAGCGCTGTTGTTCTTTCTGCACAGACTCCAGAAGTGGGGACCCAAATTCTACCTCCTCCATCCTAGGAGCTACAGACAGCATTTTCCATAAAGAAATGGCAATGCCCTTAATAACATGCTTAACTTTTGGTCAGCCCTGAAGTGGTCAGGCAGTTGGACTAAATGATCTTTGTAGGTCCCTTCCAACTGGAATATTCTATTCTGTAGACCTCTGGTCAGTCCAGGGATCTGTTTGTCCATGCCCTAGGTGCCAGGGAGAGTGATAAGGAAAATCTTTCTCTGGTGCTGCTTAAAATTTTTACTATGAAAATCAGACTCTCTTCTGAAATAGTTTCAGCTGATCAATATTAATGGCAGAGGAAAGGAGAGGTCCTGATCAGGGTTTTGCATGTCCAGTTTTCCTTTGAAAAATCTGACATCTGAAAAATCACTCATCTAGGGATCTGCTTGCCCATGCCCTAGGTGCCAGGGAGAGTGGTAAGGAAAAATCTTTCTCTGGTGCTGCTTAAAATTTTTACTATGAAAATCAGACTCTCTTCTGAAATAGTTTCAGCTGATCAATATTAATGGCAGAGGAAAGGAGAGGTCCTGATCAGGGTTTTGCATGTCCAGTTTTCCTTTGAAAAATCTGACATCTGAAAAATCACTCATCTGATTGCCAGGAAGTAAAAGTTCTGTATGAAATGCTCCAGCTACTGGATTACTGAGCAAAACCTCTACAGCAGCTACTTGTAAATACCAAAAAGCTAACACCACTGTGCTACGTAACTGTTCACATACACCGAATATTTATGGAGGCATTCATCTATAGATTGTGCTATCTTTTATGGAAAGTGGGGGGTGCAGCAAGTCTGAAAAGGACAGATCTTTCATTCCTAACTAGCTCTGCATCCCTAGAGTACTTCAGCTCCACTGTGGGCCATATTTCTGATGTCTTTTCTCTTATGTTGATTCAAGTCATTTGACTTCTATTGCATCCTTGGGTCTCATTAAGTCCATCAAACTACAAAACACACATGAAAGGAAAATGGGCCCAAAATGCATTTGGGATCTCAAGAGATACAGATTCATGTAATCCAGTCAACTTCAACGGGAGTTGGCCACCAGCTCTTCTGAAAATGCAAGACTACGCCACTTGACCTTGTTATGAGAGAAAAAACATCCTATCTAGAAATGTAAGACAAGCACCAACTCCGTCTCTCTATCAGGGACCCCCACTAATTATCTCACTTCACATCTTCTGTTATTTAAGCATCCAATGCACAAAAGACTCCAGTAGGTGAAACGAGGAACAATAACCCCCCCAAAAAATAAACATAGGAGAGTAATTCCAGCAATGTGAAATGCAGCAGGCCCATTTTTCATCAACTGCAGGCCCAGAGCTCAGCAGCGCTAATTAATAAGGTAGCACTTAAGGTTTGAAGACCATTCTCTAGACATATCTCGCATGATAATGGCATCTGCTACTTGGCCTGAACATACACAGATGTTCCTCGCAGGCAAGTCCCCTAGGAGAAAAAAAGGGTATTTAATATCATCCTAAACTGCTGAACTAAAACTAAACAAACTATTCAAACCAGACTCTAACTGTAAACTAGACAGTATTATCGCTGCCATGATGGATTAAGGTTTATACTCACTGTTATCAAACACCAGACAGCTGAGGCTCCGCCACCAGCCTGCTGTGTGACACTGGGGGTAGCTTCACCCCTCTGTACCTCTGTTTTCTCTTCTCCCTCGGTTCCTTTGCTGAGTTGTAAGCTCTTTGTAAAGGATTCTGGTCCCTTACTAAGTGTTTGCCCTACATGTAGTAGAAGACAACCTCAACTTCATTCGGAGACTGGAATGCAACTTTTATTCCAATGTGTGTAAACGCATACTATATATGCCTAAATCCTGCAGGCAGAAGTGTCACTTTTCCTCTCAGCCCTCTTCCCTTTCTCACCCAAAATTCATCACGAAAAGAAAGATAGAATGGTAAATGTTTTTAAAAATAGATCTTCAAATACTTATAAAAAATGTAAGGAAGAGATCTTGGAATGCTAAAATTCAACTGAGTTGCACATGCAAACACATATATGCACACTTTAGAGCTTGTAGCATATTCATGGCATGCAGCGTAACTATCAGGGAAAGCTTTATTAGATGAAAATAAGCCTGTTGTAAGAGATTTCCTTGCAATTATTCTGCTGCCATTATCCTGGCCAGGCATCCATGCAGCTTTTCAAATTAATATGCTTAGTCTTCTGAGGCAGGAGATCAGAACTGTGGAATTCTATGGGGAACTCAATTACCAAAGAAAATGATTGCTTGAGCATTCAAGAAATTGGAACTACATCTAATTGTGAATAGTAGATTATTATCTGGATTATGGAAGATACTTTGAAATGAACTCAGACATAGAACTATATACATCTTGAGGATGGTACCTGCTAAGATTTCTAGGGCTCCTCTCAGGCACGGAGGGGCTCGCTCTCAAACAGAAAACTGAAACTACGAAATGGGGTTTTGTTGGCTTTCAGGCAGGATATCCCTGCTGAGAAGTTAAAAAGCAGAGAACAACAACAAAATCACCAAGGGAGTTTGCTTGGGACTTCTTCCTTTCCCATTTTGTATTCCTTTGGTGTGGATGAACATTAGCGTGTTGCTGTATGGTTGGCTTTTTTGCTCTTGAAGGCTGCGCTGTCTGGTTGTAGGTTGCTGGTGCGTCCAGCTGGTGGCTATATGCTGAGAGTGGCACAGCTCTAATAAATGACGGTATCCTCCTGCCTTTGAGCTCTGCTACAGCACAGACATGAGCTTAAGTGGTGAAACAGAAGGGCAAGAAGAAAAGGGTTTAAACCTAAGAAGTTTGGGATTTTTTCAGAGAGCAAAACAGGACACTTTGG
>NW_009215491.1:113154-132737 GCF_000690835.1 Fulmarus glacialis
TCTGAAGATAAACAAGCACTACAGCGAAAGAAAGATTATAGTATTGAGAAAACATTTGAGAATTAGAACAAACATGAAAGGATACAGGATCTATAGGATGCACACTGAGTAAATATCTGGCAAAAATGGTGCACGAAGTATACCTTGCAGATTGGCATCAAAATGGTACAAAGACTAGAGAAGGAGCTGAAGCTCAGACAGTGGGAATAAGGATATAATAGCAGAGAGGCAATGTGCACAATTTGAGACCTGCAGGTACTCACGTGCAGATTTTACACAAGAAAAATATATCTGTGGCACCAAAAAGAAGTAAAAATCTACCCAGGAAATGAGAAACTGAATTGAGGAGTAAATCTGCTGCACAGGAGAGCACGCTGAGAAACCAAAGACAAAACTGCAAGGAAGAAGCGAAGAGGAAACAGTTGGGTTTTTTCACAAAAATATTATGAGGCAGCCAGGCGGTATGGCAAGCAGGGTCTCTCCAGAGATAAAGATCTGTGTTAGTGCCTGGTGAGAGAGCCACAGGAACTTCCTCCGTACAGATGACTTCAAACAGAAAGAACCTGAGAGACAGGCGTGCAGAATAACCAGGGAGCCCACTTTCGGAGGGCAGACTCAGAAACTGAACTTATTTAGACTCAGAAAATAAAGGTTAAGAGGGAATTTAGTTGTTTACTACACACACGTTACCAAGGAGATAGAATATATTTGCACAAAACAAACAAACAAAAAAACCTAACCCAAACTTGTTTAATACAATGCTGGCATCAGAACAAACAAGAGTAATGTAGGCAGAGTAGACTCAGGTTGGCAATAAGGGTTTCTTAACATCCCAGAAATCCCAGAGCAAAAGCAAAAATGGCAACCTAGCACTCTAAGGCAGGACATGATAAATTTTACAGAAGGGATTATATGATACAACGGTTTGCAAGAACTGAAGACTAAACTGGACAGCCTTCTGCTCCCAATCAGGTGACATCTCAGATTTTTCCACATATAAACACACTTTCACCACCACAGCCCCAGTTTTGTTCAAAGAAAAAGGCAAACACTGCCTCATAAAATGGAAATCCTCAATTTACTAGTCAAAACTTAGCTCACTCTCCTTAAAAATGCCTTCAGGATGATGTTTTCTATATCACACTTCCCCATATACAGCTGAGTACACGTTCATTCACAGCTGGTCAAAACAGAAATGCATTTCAATACAGACTCACCCCTTCCAGAGATAGTTTCCAAACTTGGCTTTGTAGTACCAAGACGACTCGTCAGTAACTCACTCCACCAGCCTTTAAAACCCATCAGAGAGAGCTCCATTCTTTTTACACATCTATAAAACCTGAGTTGTGACCAACTGCATTTTGTCTGCACTCTGACTTCAGGTAGCTGGGCCAAGCCGTTTCAGCTATACGGCTTTCTGACAAAGAACTGGTGTTACTCATACATTTTGAAGGTTACTGCATTGCCTGCCATTTCTTACTGCAGAAAAAAAATGACTTGAGCCTTGAGACTTCAAACCGAGTGCCAATGAGGGATCTCAGGGAAGTTTAACGCAGGGGCCAGTTCAGAAGGAAAGAAAAACCTGTTCATGAAGTTACTCGACAGCAAATGTGTACTTTGAGGCAAGTTGTTTTGATTTGCTGGGTTTTGTTTTCTATTTAATTGCTGATAGATAGCAAAGCTAGAGACCAGAAACAGGAGTCAAGTTCTGCTCTCATTTCTACCACTGCCCCCAGTTTCATCACCCATCTGGAGTGTAATGAGTTTACAGAGCACAGATGAGTTTTCTGTGAAAACACATATAGTCCATGACCATGCCAGTTAAAAAAGAAACCAACTCTTCCTCAGGTTTACAACTACCCACTTGCCATAGAGCTCTTTGCTCCATAGCTGCTAGGACTTACCTCCAATCCAAGCAAGTCTTGCTTCCCATTTCACCCTTCCCCGCTTTCCAGGACAATTTTCCTTTGCTTCAAAGCACAGAGGAAGTTAGCGAAGTCTTTCTATGCTTTTAGGGAACATCTCCTGACCTGCTCCCAACCTGAGAACTAAGTCTTCCTGGTACAACTGAGCTGACTTATCTGCTCTCCAGACCCACCAGCAATTAAAGAAATTGCCCCCAGCTGAGACCAGGCTTTACCCTGCAGCAGGTGTGTTTGAATACCAGTCCTCCGAAAGGGCCTATCACTTCTGTGACAAAAACACTGTTTCTCCAGCCTTTTCCCTTACACAAGGAAGCTGAACTGGCTGCAAAAGGGAGCTTGGCATGAAAAATGCATCCCATCGACTACTCAGGATAAGTCAAGAGCAGTCTGTCTGCTCAGCCCTGCTCTCGCTTGAATTTCTAGCCCCACAACAGCCACCCACTGCAAAAATACCAGGCAAACCCCACCCACACATAGCACTTTATAGACACCAATACTGGCCTCTTATTTGCCTTCGAAGAGGCATTAGCAAGTCCATAGGACGTGTCCACGCAGATCTTGAATTCGGAACAAACAGAGCATTTTCCAGACCTTGCTAGCAGCATACTGAAGATGTACCATTAAATATTCATTTTAGAGTGGGTTTCAGACACACGTGACTCCCGTAACCAACATGCTGCCTCTTCCTCACATTAGCCTTGTATCTGTTCGTCAAAACACTGCAGTTTCCTCAGTCCAACTCCAGGAGGTTTGCATCAAATACGTATTTGTGCTAGTCAGCTCTCCACCTAACAATAAAGGCAAAAATCACAGTAACAAACTGGAGACTGACTGTCTGTAGTATATTATCATTATAGCAGAAATACAAGAAGGATGAAAGGCCAGAGATGAGACAGCCATCGCACAGTTAGGAGTATGGCATCTTTCGCAGATCTACAGGCAGCTTAAGATGACGCAGTGCTAACACAGGCACATCAACTCCAACCTACTGATGGATATTTTAAATGATAATGTTATAAGCCATTTCACTTCTGATTATTTTAGTGGAAAACGTCCAGCTCATGCTGTTGTCCCACAGTTGCGAGAGAAGGAAAAATGTAAGCATGGTCGCAGCATCGGCTCTTGTCTCAAGGGGTGCAGGACTGGTTCCCAGCTCCCCCGACACTGCCTTCACCATCTGGGCAACCGCTTGGCTTGTGCCTCGCTCCTCTGCCTGTAACAACACTAGACTCGTAAGTTCACATTTTATCATTATTGGGAGATATTTAGATGCCTCTGGAATTGTGTTTTCTGTCTGTTTAAGAGCCACAACCAAGGGCTTCTACCAGGTGGTAGAAGGTCGTATGTGGACACTGCAAAAATCTGTGGCTTACTGAAAATGCAAAAAGAAAATACACTGACTTTAAATATATGAATTCAAATAAAACATAATGGCTTCGGTATCAAACTGGATGGAATTAGGTAATTATGCAGATTGTTTTGCTGAACCAAAATGTCTGTTTCTGGACTGAAGGATGTTTCTGCATACTTATATGAGCAGCCCCAAACTCCAACGGGAGACTTTGTAGAAGGCTTGCAGCGATGGTTAAGGCTAGCAACTACTGGGTGCAAGTGGCCATAGCCACCACTTGTCCATGAAAGGGAATCACCAGTAGTTTTTAAATGGGCATCTCCACTTCCAGGCTTATCCATTTTTCCTGAAGGTGCAGAGCTGCTCTGCAGTGATCACTCATTTACACTGCCTTTTCCCAAGGAAATCAAGACATCCAAACACAGAATGAAAGGACAGAGAAAGGCTTTCAGTAGATGGGTAACCAGCTGTATGACTTAGAAGCAATCCCGCTGGATCTCAAATCCAACATGGCTCTTTCTACTCTACATTTAATTTTAAAAAATTATAAATGTGCCGTTGTCTGGCTAGAGCTTTAGGGAAACACAAAGGAACTCACAGGCAATAAAGCACCAGCTGCTTCCCTGTAGCTAAGTTTATCACAGTTTAACAACAAACACTTCTTATATAATTTATAGCTTCTGTATATTAAGTCTCTCCAAGTAGACACCTGCTGGAGTGGACGTTTCTAGCCCTTGTGCTTAGAAACATACCAAAGAAATGCTGTTCACTGAACAACAACAATACATATGCATATAGGTATGTATACATATATGTATGTTTATATAGATGTTTACATATGAATATGTGTAAATGAATGTATGTATATTTATATCTTATATACACACGTGTGTATAAATAAATAAATAAACAAATATTAAAAAAAATTTCACAGATGGTAGCCAAAAACAAAAGTCTGTGGGCAAAAGCCTTCCATATATACCAGTGAGGATTCCTCACTGGCATCAGTAAGACCCAAGTTTGAGGATAACCTCCCTTCTCTTGAAAGACCATAGCCTATATGAGCTGAGAAAGAATGAGGTACACCTGGAACAAGAAGTCTGGTAGACCTGTACTGGGATATAGGGCATTTGTTGGGGGTGGGAATCACCACAGCTGACCACAGAGAAAAACCTGTGCGTCGAAAAGGGTGGTCCTTGAGCCAAGGTCTCAGCTGAGCACAGCAGTTCAGCAATGTTTTATTCCCACAGAGCTCAGTTTGGTTTGCAAATGTGTTCAAAGCTAAGCACAAGCCTAAGTGCCTCCCTGAGTAAGAACAGTTGACGATCCGTTATGGGAAGGTTAATAAGAGGTTTGAGGCAGATATAAATATGAGGTGCAACAGTTAGACATCCTTTACTCTTCCAGCATCCATTGGCACTGTCAAGCCGTCTTTGCCAGCCATGTTGCAAGGGTTTATACAATAGCTTACGCTGAGCTCACTTGACAAGTTACAATTGCTTAGGAATTACAAAATTAGAAACTGGAGTTAAGGCCTGTTATATGATGATTATCTCATGCCCAGACCAAAATTACAGTTGTCACAGGTGCTAGCTTACACAAGTCGGTTATTTTTATTTTCCAGTCTGTTATTGTTACTAAACACTGCAGAACTCCACATCCCACACGCAAAATTTTCATTCAGCTCTACCCAGGGTTTGTTTTTCAGCCCCTCCTATTAATTTATGTTGGGACTATAAGGGCAGATTGACCTTTAATTTTTCCTCAGACCCAGAAGTACAGACCATACCGTGCATGGAGAAGCGCAGCTTCTCCAGGTGAGAAGAGCAGCAGCGGTGCTATCAGCTGTGGCTGCTGCCCCCCACAAGGAAAGACCTCGATCCATGGCAGGCTGAATTCTAAGCTCCACTTTAAAGTCAGCTAAACTTTTGCCTCTCTTTTGCCTCCTAGCAAGTTGTCCTCTCAGTTTCAAACCTGGTTCCCCCCCCAAATTACTTGATCCTTGCTCTTACTCTTCTTGCAATCAAAAAGATTGAACAGGGATGGGTGATTTGTAATGTGGGCTCCACAGAGATAGAAAGTATCGCTCCATAATACTCTATGACCTTTCTTATTTTCTTTGACATATCCAGTGGGTCAGCACAGCCTACGACGGGTAAAACGTACACAGGCCCTTATAACCTTATAAATGAAATTGTCCGCCAAGATCACAGAACAAGGTGTGAAAGACAACCCAAGAAGTCAACAACATCCATTTTCATGGCTGACAAAAACTTTGCATCCCCCAGAAACAAATTAAGTAGCATCTACTAGAAGTAGTATAATTTTCCCGACGTTTACTAATCCTGAGTAGGCTCTATTCAGTTTTTCTGACGTTTCATATTGTAGCAGTGCAGTAGAAGTGAAGGAGGTCTGCCTTGTCTCACTACAGCTGAGAAAGCACAAGAATTAATGCACTAAAGTAACTGCAAATCTCTGTGATGCCATGAAACTTCTGGTTTCCAGCCTATAAACACTGTAAGCCCTCGAAGTGTCCCGAAGATAAAACAAGACAAGGATTTAGTTCCAAAGTCACGGTTAATGACAGCACATCTCAGAAGCGACATTAAACTGTAAACCTTGGTGGCAAAGGCAGTCTCTCGCTATTAGAGATCAGGGTGAAGCCTATGGCCATATTATCTTATATGTCAGCTTCACGGGTCTAACACTTTCCTCCAAGCCTCTGCTATTCTGGCTCTGAGAGATACAGGATATACAAGGGATTTAATAGACTTCAATGTGATACAGGTCGGCAAAAATCCTATATTCTAAATTTTTTTTAAATCGAAGAAAAATATCTAAGAAATAACAGATCCTTGGCATCAATCTTCAGGGAAGATGCTAACAATGCCAGGTTATTTCCATAGAAATGGACTGACTTTACAAACCCATGTACCCAAGAATACATAACAGTACTCTTCTATATATAATCGTTATTTCTTTAGCCTACTAAATTTATGCCTCTAAACAGATTTCAAACCCAAGCTTATGAATCCTCCCAACTACCACATTAACCAACTTCAAAATTTTGATTAACCAGCAGAGGATTCAGGAATCTCACAAGAGTATGTGGAGTGGCGCAGGAACCACGTGGCTTCCAGTAAGCTGAAAGAAAAACAACCAGAAATAACTGACTCTGTTATTAACGTTCCTGTTTGGAAAATGGTACAGACCATGGTTCATGCAAGAAGGGCTGGCTTTTCAGTTAGCTGCTTGTTCATCTCCATTTTTCAGTCCTCCCACTCCAACAAATTTAACTAGCAACCTTTATAAATCGGCCAATAAATTACTGTAAAAGGAGAATATACTTCCTGTCTAAATAAATGATAGCTGAAAAGTTCCTAATGGGCCTTGTACGTGGGAAGAGGCTGGCTTTGTTCAACATGCTGCATGGTTTTTTCATAAAAAACAGAGGCTTCATTCACTCAGCCTCCTTATCTGCACCTGTCATGGCTGCAGCTTGGCAGCTTTTCCACAGTGGTGTGCCGTACGTTATTTTCTCTCAAAAACCAGAGGTCAAGCCTGCCTATAGGGTGTCAACGGGAGGCGGCCGTCGCTGCATCTCAGCATCACTCCCCCGATCTGGCACCGCATCTCCCGGCCCCCAGCGCCCATGAGCCTGTCCCGCCCCCCGTGCCTGCGCCTTTCGGCGCTTGGCTTCGGCGTCCTGCCACGCTGAATCGTGAGTAATGCACGACACCGATCCCCTGGAGTCCCCACAGACATGGCTCGGCTCACCCTCCTCCCTCGGTGATGCAACTTCTGCATCTGTATTTTGACAGTTTGAAGATTTTGTATTTATACAATTACGTTACCTACTGCTTCTGCATCTTAGAAACAGGCCCAGTGGGCAAATATGCCCGAAAAAACAATGAGAACATACATGGTTGTTTTAACTTCCCCAATTCTCTTGAGAGTAAGTGGAAATTAATCTTGCAAATGCTTTCACACGACTTACCTTATCCAGAAAGGGATACGTTCACCAAGCTGAGCAAAGTCTTTGATGAGTAAGAGAGACTAAGAAAATGAAAACGCTGGCAATTAGCTGCCTTTATTTTATCAGCAGACCAGATACTGCTCTAATTATACCACACTCGACTTTGCACCAGCATGGCCCCTTAAAAAGCCCTGCCTTTCACACATCATTAATATCGCTCATGTCATGTGCCAATGCAGGGCTACCACCGCCAGATAAACAACATGAATGCAATGC
Organism: Fulmarus glacialis; assembly: GCF_000690835.1. Classification (NCBI taxonomy): domain Eukaryota; kingdom Metazoa; phylum Chordata; class Aves; order Procellariiformes; family Procellariidae; genus Fulmarus; species Fulmarus glacialis. The sequence continues at coordinate 120,683 of NW_009215491.1, forward strand.
AACAGTTACATTTAAAATACATGTTTATTGTCAGATTAGCCCCGCTCCCCAGTTGAGTAGCGTACGCTCTAATCTACTACAGCAGTTGCAGACAGTGCAAATGCCAAAGGATCCTAAGCGGAGCATGTCACGGGGCACTGACTTTTAGACTTATGGCAGGCACAGACACTGAAAAATTTGCTTGAAAAGCAGTCAGAGACATTTGTGTGATTGACGCAATGTATGGCTCCTTCGATTACATCACCAATCCCACACTCTATGTAGTCACCAAACTGAAACTTTCCATTTTCAACTAAGCAAGCAAGATTTAGCAAACTCTACAGAGCGCACAGTTGCAGTAAAGGAAACCTACAATTTTGGAGCCTCCTACCAGGAGCAGATGTCACCCTCGGGAGGTTTGCAAAAATCTACATCGAGATATCTCAAAAAGCATCTGCAATTAGGAGAAGGGATGAAAAGAATTACTACACCCCTCCTATTAATGTCAAGCTGGAGCCAGCTTAATCTCCATGCACGGTCTTCAAGAGCTATTCCTGCAATTCTTACCGAGCTTGTATTTTTCTGTTGCTTGTAGTACATGTATTTGTTTGCAAGTGATAGCAATTCTGGCTTTGTATGCGTGCTGAGGTTACCAAACACGGGACGTATTCACTCAGGCAGGGATGGTATCGCATCACCTTGTCTCCCTTCCAAGTTACCTTGCATATGATCACAGACCTCCAAACCGAAACGATCACGTCCTAGTGCCAAGCACTCTCAGCACCTCATTTTGGCTCTGGGTAGGTTTGAAAGCAGCATGTCACTGTACCCCAAGCTCCTTTATTGCTCAGCATATCGCCTGGCGTGAACAGCTTCTCCTCTCAACCTTGTTCTCAAGCCTTCACAAACGCTTCATTATCTTTTCTGAAATAGAAATTGTTACAGCAATACAGCTGTTCACCCAGTCATCAAGCTGTGTCGACCTTCGATGGTACACGGCCAACGCTTGCAGCGCGTTGTCTGCTAATAGAGCACATAACACACAACGTGATCTACGCCGGGCTGTGAATTTTACTTTAGAGCAAAAAGGAGGTTGTGGCTCAGACAACTCCACTTGTCTTTTCTTAGGTGTAAAGACAAACAACATGTCAAAAACTGGAATTTCTGCCTAAAATCCTAGTTTGGAACTTAATGAACTACAAATGCCGACGTTCCCTGGGAAGAAACAGAAATGAGCCCCATCCCGAAACGATGTCCGTGTCCTCACTGTGCTGCCCCAACCAGCACTGCCCAGGCTACATCTCCTCGTCAACCTTTCCTCGTCAGCGCTGTTCTGAGATACAAATACATCTGTAGGGGGACACTCAACTTTCATGCTCTTTCATTAGTAGCCAGGAACCGACAACAATTAAAATTGCCGTGCCACGAGTAATACTTAAAAGGTCTAAAAAGTTATTTCATTTTTTACTGAAAGGGATGGCTGAATTTCAAATCAAGCTAGAAGGATATTATGATGCCCGCAGCCACTCTGCAAAACGACGGCTGCCTCCAAACCTCTTACCAAAATTCGCCATTTAATCTGTTAATTGCATCTGAGAACGGATGTGTGTGTCAAAAGGAAACAAAACAACTGGCTCGATAGCATTTGGATAAGAAAAAAAACCCTTTCAGACATGGCTGTTCGACCCTGCAATCCAATTTATGTCATTAGAAACTGTTTGTACTAGGCTCTGCTTGGAGGATGGCGCGACTACGAGGGGAAGTGACCTGCATTAGAACAACAAATACACCTGGTGTGAAAGCAGTGAACTTTAAAAGCCTTTCAGAAATTCAGAGTATTATTTAGTCAATCATATACCACGGAGCTGCCCCCAGAGCTGTATGTCATTTTGATAAATTAACTTGAAACACTTGGAGCATAATAAAGTCAAACCCGGACCCCAGACTACAGCAATCATGCCTGAATGCAGCGTAAAATACTTCCCACAATAAAAGTCACGCTTGCTACTGTTTAATGTTTAAGATAATTTTGAACCTGATGAAGGTCAGCGGTTGCATAACGTGTTTGGGCTTCGTTGGTTTTCTCAGAATTTCGTCGGGTGCTCAGAATTAAGAGTGATACGAAAAACGTCACCCTCTGGGGAATACCTGCCTCACCCACAAACACTGCTTGGGATTCGGTGCCCCTGCAAGAGAGCTTGCCAAAAGAAAGGGATAATATTTTTTCAGGAAGAACTCATGAAAAATACAGCTTTTTGGAATTTCTCCACAGACTAAAGTAACGCTGCGCAACACATGAGAGGGCAAGAAGCACTGCAGACATGATGGTACTAATTTAAGATGGGGAACGAAGGAAGATGGCTGAGAGGAGAGCACGTGCCTTAAGTACAAATACCCATGGTGGTGGGAAGCCCCCCATGCACAGCACCCTCTTTCTCTCCAGCAACCGGTGAGTCCAGAACTTTTTGGGAGACCACAGCTCCGCAAGCCCTCCAGCCCTTGCCGGGGCACCGTGCCCTTGTTCCCACCTGCACCACTTCTCTTTCAAAGAAGTCCTTCAAAAAAATCCCTATTTTTGGCCCTCATTTTGAGCACCAATTTAGCTCAACTCGCCAGATGTTGCTGGTGCCTATCAACTTACAAAATAATTTCTCACATCTGAGCAGGGTTTTAGATTTCAAAGCAGTACCGCATTGCGAACGGGGACGTGCTGCCGTCCTTCAGAGAAGCCGGGGCAGAGCGTGGAGCGGGCGACCGTGCTGCGCTGGGCTGGGCTCGCCTGCTGGGAAGCCTCTCCCGGAGCACAGCTGGTTTCCCAGCCCCAGGTACAGGCGTCTCTTGGGAGTATTGCTTCTCCTGCTGTTTCTATTTCTACACCAAAATCAGTAAATAAAGCACGTTACTCGAAGTCTAACCAGAGCCTTCACGACCTGGTTTCTCTTTCCACCATGATTTCCCCACCGCGCTGCCGGCAGGCGCAGCAGCGGGGCGATGGGCGGCCGTCGGAGGGAAGAGCAGCCCCGTCTCCTCCAGCCGTGACTGCCGGCGCGTTCCCACGCTCAGGGCCACGGGCTGCTGAAGGAGCGAGTAATGCTCACGCATCGGCCTTTTGAAAAACATAACCTCAGGGAGGGGAAAAAAGAGCATTACTTTTCACGGGGAGTAAACACTGTGACTCAGTTTTATTTCACAGGCATCCTGACTAATTCGGTGCTGGAGGAAGGAAAAAAATACAGGAAGTTTTTCCTACCAACATTTCTAAAAGAATCTAGTATTTGATCTGCCAATTTTTTCTTCACCTAGGCAATATCTCTGACACACAGCTAGTCTCATACGAGCCCCAGCAATTTTTGTGACGACTCAGCCCATCAGCCTAACAAGCAGCTGAACTTCGGACGCTTAAGCACATTCAAAACAGCACAGCCACTCTAAAGTCTACAAAAAATTCACTTTTTCTGATCAGCTTTCCTTGTTGGAGGCTGCTGAGCATAGCTCCCTCCGCTCCCCCCCGAAGGCAGCCCCGGCAGCCCCGCCACACGACCTGGAGCCAGGCTCCTCTCTGCTTTGGCTCAGATGTGCCTTAAGCTGGAGTCCCAGTTATCGCATTTTTCCACTTGACTGTGCGGCGCAATCAAAAACCGCTCTGTTTTGTTTTGCATTAGACTTTAGGCATTGCCTTCCTGCTTCTGGAACGACAAATAAAAAACAGAGGGGGAAAACAACCCTCACGGCTCTCTGCAGAGCACTTGCGGCAGACGGCTGTTAGTAGTTGTCAAGCTTTATAGTCCTGACGCTCACTTCTCTTTTTACCAAACCCCCCAAATCTTGCACGTTGCTCTGCTTTCCTGAAAGCCCTCCCAAGAGTGCTGCCTCCCTCCCTCCTCCCTCTTCCCCCCAAGTGTCCCCTTTAACCGCCGGCCCTGCCCAGGAGACCACGCAGGCTCTCTGGGCTGCCCCAGATGAAAACGACCCTTCCCAGCCTCCAAATCTTAATCCCTGTTTGCTTCATTTACACCGGTGCTTACTCTCTTACCCTCTGGCCTTGAATGCTGTGGGTGGCAAGCAACGTAAACCCCACCTTCCCCGCCTTCCAGAGCTGGTCTTGTGCATCTTTGCTACTGGTGGAAGCATGGTCAAAATCTTCCTAAGATCATAGAATCATAGAATTGTTCGGATTGGCAGCTCCCCTCCATTCCCCATCACCCCCAGGCCCTGAAATGAGACCCTCCCCGTGCATTTAGAGAAACTGTCCCCGGCCGCCGATTTACCTCTTCTGACACCAGAATTAATACCTTAGCACTGCGGCCTTGGGTTATCTACAAACTTTAGAAGACCGTTTAGTATTTCTATCATCTTCTTTCGTAAAGGTTTTCTTTTGGCCATAAGAGCTTTGTGCATAAAGAATATTTACGTAAGATAAATATGCAACCAAAGAAAGAAAAGCTACGATTCCTGAAAAGCAACACGCACATCCGATTGCTCTCCTCCACCTCCTAGTTTTTCTATATCCTGCACATCAAAGCACCTAGGAAATGAGGTTAATATAACTTCTACGGTTTCCTGATGTTATTTGTGATAAAAATAAACAACTACATGGGATTATTTACTTGAAGATGACTGCCCTCGAGAGATGCCATTAGTCTCTGCACAGAGAGGGTGCTTTGCCCAGTTCAGATTTTCGCAGCTCCCCTTGGTCACAGCCGGGGCTGCCTGAAATATCTGACACAGCGTGACTGCATCCAGCAGCTTCTTGCTGGATTTTTATTTAACTTTGCTAAATGCTCTAGTAAGAGGGGGAGAAAAATATAAAAAAGAAAACAAAAACGTGAAATTAATCTGCCCGGAGTCACAAAAACTCCCTTCTTCCACACTTTTAAAACAAAAAAAAACCCCTATACTCGGGTTTCTGTTTCCCTGCCCCTCAGCTGGGGTTTGATATACAAATGCCTTTGAAGTGGCCCATTTTTCCCAAGGGGAAGGATACCAATCCCGGGCGCTCCCGCACAATCCACAGCCGCGGGTGCTGTTAGCCAGCCCCTTCCCCGTGAATCGGCGTCTGTGCTGCCCAAATCAATAGCGGTCTGTGCGCAGACACAGCCTGTGTCAGTCCAAACCCAGAGCCAGCGGCGCTGGCTCAATGCTGCGCTTCACACGTAGAAGGTTTTTGCTCGCTATTGAAGCCCGAGTAGGTTAAAATAAACCCTGGTTAAGGCGGGGAGGAGAGTGGAAGGCGCTACACAAATATATGCATCGCCCCGAGCATCCTCGCGCTGCGACAAGGGATGCTGGTCTCCCTCTCCCTGGGAGATGAGAGCTACAGGACGGTCTATTTTTCCAGGTTTTATCTCAATTAGAGAAAACTGGTTTGCAAAGGTCTCGGACAGCATAATCAGCATGCTACCCCCAATATTACAGATCTGAATCTGTGGTTATATTTAAGAAAGGTTAGTGCTATATGGCATATCACAATGAGCTCACTGTTCCTGCTGTTGAGTAGGGGCCACGTTTTAATTTTGCTATCGATGAAATAACGAAAGGGCCATTTCCATAGGAAATCACAAGAATTAATTAACCAGAACATAAGGACCCTCTTATCCTGCTTTCAAGCCAGGATTTCACTTTGAACTCAAGGACATCCTAATTCCCGTACCTCGACCATTACATCTGAAGAAACAACCCTATTTTGGGTTTGCCTGCAGAGAAAGAGGCAGTGAGGCTCGGTATGCATATTGCTGTGCATGAACTCACCTACTGAAGTCATGTTTATTTATTAATACGCACTCCTTCCCAAAGCACACTTGTTCAAGGTTTTCCAGCTACTCCTTGGAGGTAGCAGGCCTTATCTCTCCTACCTGCCTGCTGGATTAGGCACAAACTTCTCTGTAAGACAGAAGCCAAGTAACCATGACTACATTTAAAAACAGGTCGACAGCCTTCAGACTTTCCCACCAATCTTGAAAAGCTGCTCTGGTTTATAATTTTTAAATTGAATTGCACTTTACCTCTCAACTGCAATTAATCCACAGAAACATCCTTAATTTCACCTCAAAATAATTTTTAAAATGTTTCTAAGGTGAATATCACTTAAGCTGAACATCTCAGCCAGTTTCCCTGGGAAAGCAGAATGCGTTTTCTCAAATATTTTTAAACATAACTCTCAGTTTTGCTTTCAGAGATCACATCCCCCTCATGATAATTATTGCCCCAAGACTCCTCTGTGTTGAGGATGGTAAGAAGAGCGGCAGGAATGGCCAGACTCCCTCAGCGGCACGCAGAACAAGCTTTTCCTGCTCCTCAAACCAGAGGCGAAGCCTTTGCGAGGTCTGGAGGAAAAACATATTATGCACATGAAAACAGGAATGAGACGGAGATCACTTCCGAAATAATGCAGAAGGCTGGGTGCTGCGGTGCTGGAGCTACCCACAAAATAACGTGCATGAGTCAGGATTTGAAGGCTGACTTGGCTTAAGCTACCGAGTAGAAAAATATTATCTTTAACAGGCGTTACTGAATCCCAGCCACATTATTCGCTCACAGAATTTGGTTCTGAACAGTTCACAGCTCTAAACCTCTTTAACGGCAGCGATACCCTTGTATTTGTGCAACAGCTTTAAAAAGCCAACATTTGTTTGAGCTTACAAACATACTTAAGTCTGTTCTTCAAACAGCAGTTGATGAAAACAGCGCTTCTCAATTAAACTAGCATATATTAACATTTATTAATTTCCTCTCACTCCTTTGGTTTAGTCTCAGGGTGACAAACAGGCCACAAAGACATCGGCCGGCTCCTGACGCCGCGGCCGCAGAGGAAGCCCAGGAGGTGCCCGCAAGCACCCGTCCTCTGCACGCGTGTTTTGCAGCAAAGTTCAGCCAGGACGGAGGTGACTTTGTGTGTCCCCTGACAGCGGGATGCCATACGTCTCAGCTCAGGGTAGGACACAGCTTTGGGGAAACCGTGGCAGGTTCAGATCAGGAATTTCCTCTGCGTTTGCAACGTGGCGCTGATTCTGCAGCCACGCACCCCGGGAGCCGCAGTAAACGGTGGGGCTGGGGCCGGACTCGGCCAGGGCTGCCTCATCACCTGCAGCAGAGGGGCAATGCAGGCACCCCTGGCTGCAGCTCATTGCTCTTCCTCCACAAAATAACCCCCTCGCAGCTGGCAAACCCCCTCTTCTGCAGCAGTTCAGTGGGCATCGCTTTCTGTGGGGACACAGCATTTCCCCTGGCAAGACATCCAATCTGTGCCATAGTTGCACACACCATTTCTTTTATATTCAGAATAGACCCAAGCAAAACCAAAGCACAGACAGAAATACGTGTATTTTGGCAGCAAGAGCAACACCCCTGAATAATCAAAATGACTTCTCCATACTGCAATCTGAATCTACAGCACAGTGACAGATAAGTAGGTGCTCCCAAGCTCGGGTGTGCTGCCTGCCTGGTGGCTGCCGTGCCATGGGGTACCACCACACAGAGCTCATTTTAACTCCCCAAGGCAGCAAAGGCAAGCCCGGACTGACCTGTGATGCCCTGAAATCCAGAAAGCTGGTCAACGCACTTGGAGAACCAGAAGTGGCACAAAAAGAGGTGCTAAGACGTTCCTGGTGGGTGATGAGGTGCTACAGACCAGATACACAACTTTCTCTTCATTTCTACTCCATCAGATCATGGGAACACGACAAAGTCAGGATGCATGATAGGAAAACAAACAAACAAAAATCCGGTCTGTGATGTGCTTTAGATTGTGACTCATGCACTAACAGCCACGTGTAAAGTTTGCCCTTTCCTCTCTTCAACGAAGGGCTTCAAACCCGGCTCCAGCGTGGCCTCTAGTTCAGTGCTGCTGGCAGAACAAAGATGCTGCAGTGTGTAGTGCCAGGAACGCTTCCACAACAGCGAGTGACTGAAAGGAAAAGGTGTTTCAGGAGCATATGCTGAAGAGGAAAACAGAACTGAAGTGCTCTTTTCTTTTTTTCTCCTAAAGTCAAGGAGGACGGAAACCCTCTCTCTACCAAAACAAGTAGCCTTGCTTTCCAGATAGCACCAAAAATTGCAGTCACTGAAAAACGGACGCTTGTAGATAACCCGAATATATCTTGTCCTCCAGGAAAAGAGAGTGCCAGAGAGTTTTAAGGTCTTGTTGAGAGACATGAGAGCATGTTCTCCCTTTCCTTTAAACGACCAGGAGAACTGTAAAGCTGATGTATAGCGTCATCTAAAAAAACGAAGGCTTACAGCCATCAAAAGCAGTGCAAAGTAAACTTAAATATTTGATTCCTAGGAGCAGCCATGTAACAAGATAAGGGAACATACCTATGAGTGCAGAGTAAACTCATAACCGCATCACTTACAATTTTGCCCCCAAGCTCCTGTGTTTCAATACATAAAACAGAAAGATAATCTCCATATGGCTTTCTCTTCAGAACTTAAAACAAAAAAATGTCAAAGCCAAATGAATGCATTTTATACCCACTCGGTATGTTACTTCCTATCTCATATTGCAGAGTTTCTTTTGATTTCCCCCGATGGAGGTGGTACTGCCCTGTACCAGCTCAATCAAGGAGGTTGCTGGCCTATAGCCGTGAGACCTCCCTACCCATTATACCAACAAAGGAGGAAGGTTTTGGCCAACCAGCGCGCCTGCTCACCATACAAATTGGGAAATCCAATTTATTAATGATAATAGAGAAGCAACACGAAATTAGGGGGAGCAGTGCCTTGTTCCCAATTAAGTCAATAGCCATTTTATCACTGACCATGGTGGGATGAGGACGTGGGTCATTGTAATTGAATTCTTTTTTCCTTTTTGAAGTTTGGGCTGCAATATATTAATTTACTGTTCGTCTGACAGGACATTCTGGCTGCAATTTATTTAATGAGGAGAATCAGAGGAAGAAACAAATGAGGCAGGACAGCAGCAGAAGATTCACGGTGGGTTGAAAAGAGAAGAGGAAAGCAGAGATGTGATTATCTCCCTACATGTCTGTAAGAAGAATCACAAACTTGAGCAAAAAGAAAGACTTCACAAAGCTGATGGAGCTGTAAGATGGGAAGCGGTTTGTTTTCCCCAAACAAAATCAAATCAAGTGGATTTAGTACGGACTTTTTCTCAGTATCTTGTAGGAAAGTAGCAATGAGCAGAGATGGCAGGTAAAAGGCTGCCCAGAGTGAACAGAGAGCATGCAAGGAGACCTCCTCCCTCATCCGACACTCCCAGACCACGTTGGATGGAAATATCCTGGTGCAGGACAAGCAGAGACAACCGGAGTCACTCCTTTCCCCGCACTAGACATACGACATGTATGTATACGACATACGACCCAGCTCCAGGCACCTTCCCCTGAGCCTACATTAGCTAACGGAGCTCAGCAATGCCAATGGACCTGCGGAACAAAACACAGCAGCACCCGGGACCCAGCACCCGCAGCACGTGCATTTTGGGAATTTTAATGCAGACTAGGTCCAACCCGATCCCATGGACTAAACGCTTGTGAGCAACCAGAGGGCCTTAGCAGAGGTTTGGAGCACATCATCCAGTGGAGTTTCACCCCAAAGAAATTCAGCGCAGGCACCCCGAGGCAGCTCCACAGCATGAACCCAAGCACAGTACGTGGGGACAGTCGGGAAATCCACTTCAAAATCACGCTCCAGATGTGACCTGGAATAGTAGCAAGAAAAAACCTTTCCCTAGAAAAAATACAGATGCATCACAGGGAGGCATAAAGGCTGGGTGTTGCCAGAGGCTGACCTGTCCCAAGACCGCATGTAGCCGCATCAAATTGGTTGTCATTCGTCATTACTACGAAGAACGCTCCTTCCATGATCACGTAAGTAGGGCCAGCCTGGGCAGATGATGGTAGGCACGGCTGCTCAGTGTTCATTCAACAGACTATGCGATCTCTGTACATGCAATCACAGCAATTTACCAGCTCGGACACTGCAGTGGCAAGCACTTTCCATGGTGGAGGAGTCCACAGTACACCAAAAGGTGTTCTTTCACACTGCAGTGTCGAGCTGTGATTACAAAATACCACAGTCAGAGGCTCTGCACCAACTCCTTTCACCCTCGGGTAATGTGCTCTGCTCTGTTGTATAAGAAGTGGGTGTGCTATTCAGCTCTTTGATTTATTCAGGTAATATCCATTCAAGCTGATTGCAACCTACTGAAATGGCAAGTACTGGACACACATTTAAATTTAACTATCTATTGTGACACAGTGATAAATTTAGACTGGCTCCAGGACCAGTGTTTGTCTCTATACGTCACTTCACAGCAAAGCTCTACGCCACTGAAAACCTCCGGCAGTCCTTAAATTGCTGCTGTGTCACTTTTTCCCAAATTTAGCCTTTTGAAGAGCACAGAAAAATCCTACGGAGATGAGAGAAAGTGTTGCTAATGCAGCTCAGCCATGAGCAGCCATCGCTGCTGGCTTTTCTCCCTGTTAGACACCCACCTTGCCTGCACCACGCTGAACCATCTCCACCGTTTTTCTGTAACACACAAGAAAAAGTAACTAAACCAAAAAAAGCCCATCTAACGCTACAAAGCCAATACCTACAATAAGTCTAGATGGCTTGCAAGGCTGCCCGCTTACTCAAGAGGGGCTTGTGTAGCGCCGGGGGCTCAAAGAGCTCCTTGCTTGGGGATTTGCAAAGTGCCGCTTCCCTCCCTCCCAGCGCCCCGGGGCTGGCAATTCCCCCCGCCCGCCGTCCACAAGCTCAAAACGCGCCAGCACTGGCCATTTTTTCTCTGTTGTATTGCCCTTTACTCCGAGTTCTGCTGAAAAGGCGTAGAGACACCGTCCGAATCCTCCTCTGCAGCAGACAGCTGACTTCACAGGGGCAGTTTTGGGGGACAGTGTCCTGAATTTCCACCCCTCTGTGACTCAGGTACGAACACCACAAAAAATTAACGTATCGTTAGTCGTCTGTCCCCAAAGGCAAATTGCTTTCCCTGTGCAGCTCACAGAGCTATCAGAACACCACGTAAACAAATGCTCTCCATTACAAGGGCAACCAACCCCATTAAAAATAAAAAACCACAACACTACAAAACCTGCACCTTACATTCCTTGCATGTGTTTTCACATATGCTACTGCTCTGCACGTTTAAGCAGCAAATAAATCAGTTCCTCACACAAAGGTTTCAATGCGGGAACACACTAATAGAGAATTTACTCAGTACGCGGCCTGCGCCATCAAAGATGTGTAAGAAAAGCTTCCATTTCTCAGGTTTGCTCCTCTCGGGAGGCAGCACTACGCAGCAGCGAGGCACGTGGCGCCCGGGAACTCAAGGACAATATTCGGCGGCTTGGTTATTGTGTTAGCAAGGTAAGCGCTGGTCTCCCTGCTTGCTCCTGCCCCGCTCTGCCTCTTGCTCCTGCATCGGTCTGAGCAGCTCGCTCTCATGTACAAAGATCACATACGTATAGGAGGAAAATGAGCGACCTTATGAATTTTTCCATCTCATACCAATTCAAGAACAGCAGACAAAACTCAAAATATCCTCCATGAAATGTTTTGGGTGATGGTTAGCTGGATGTTTGGGTTTTTTGGTTTGGGTCATTTTGCCTTTCATACTAAAAGTTCACGGGAGAGTTTTACTACAGGGATTTCTGCATGTGATATTGCACTCCTGCACACTGCCGCTACCGGGAACCCACACGTCAGTGCAATGCCCGTTCCCTGGCAGACGTACAAAAATGACGACAACATAAAATACAGTAAGTAAAGAAATGTATTATCTTAGGTTGCATTGAAAATGTATTTGGTAGCAGGGTATTAGGTGGAAAAATCTTCCTTAGAGCAGAGTAGATGAAAGGTTTGTGTAGTCATGTATAAAAGGTAAGGATAGTTATTGCCTGGTTTCCATCAAACCAGAGTCCTTGTTCTGGCACTATCATCTCACCCAACTTTTCTCCCAGTTGGTAGATCACTTAACCCCATGATGGTCTCTTTAGTGGGAAACGCAGCTAGTAAGGGAATAAGACCAACCCACATTCACGCAGTTATCTGCTGTAATTTGTTTGCGGCTGGGGAAGAAAAAAAAAGAGAGCTTCCCCCCGCCCTGCGCCTC
>NW_009215491.1:132768-139769 GCF_000690835.1 Fulmarus glacialis
TAGACGAGCCATTCCCCCCGTGCTGCGCCTCCCCCGGCAGCCCTTGACCGACAGCTTCTCCTGCTTCACCTCTCCAAACCAACGTGATGCGTCGTCCTTCGGCAGCGAGCTCGTGCTAACAGCAAGCGCCGTCTGTTCTGGGAACATTAGAGACGCGCTGATGCCAGAGCAAGCTAAGTTACCACTACCTTTGATTCCTGGGTATAATATTAGAGACAATGAGGATCGAACGGGCAGCACAAGGCTTGCAGGCAAACAGACATGGGGTTTATTATCTCAGCAGAGATCCTCCAGACTGCGCCTGAAAAATCATCCTCAGGATGGTCTGCCCTGTCAGGATCTCCCAAACATGTTTTTCTGCCAAAATAACCCAGGTCTACAATGGAGCGGGAAGAATATCCTTGGCCTGACGAGTCCCCCAAAACTTTCTGGAAAAGCATGGATTTACCCTCATGCCTGAGCAGCGTACACCTTTAGTAATGTCAAAAAGTAACCACCAAAATGATTGCTCAGATGAGTTACCAAAGAAAAAGGACCCCACCGTAGCACTGCAGCTGCCGAGCGAGAGACAGCAAAGCTCAGACAGCGAAAGCAACCCCCGTCACGCAGCAGGGCCGGGGTATTCGCCGCCCATGGTACAGCCAAGCCCTGGGGATGAGACCCTACGGGAACGCCCTCCCGAACGCCACGCTGGCTTCCTTACGGAGCAAAGGGGCGTGGAGACATGGGGGGCACCTTCTTGCCCCAGCATTAGACAATGGCAGTGCCCACGGGAAAAGGTGCCTTCGGGAGATGATGGCTCCAGGTTACCTGCACCCTGGTCCTTTGCTGGAAGGACTGGAAAAGCCTTTCTGGAGGTCCCCAAGCGGACCACTCAAACATTGTAGCTTGCAAAGAGCGGGTCAGCGGAGCCCAGCTAATGGTTTTCACCCGGCTGCTCCTGTAAGCAGTTTGTCTTCAACAACTAAATACAGCAACTTTGCACAGATCTGTCGACAGTTGGCTTTCCGCTCTCCAAAATTATTAAAACAGTAAAAGGGAAAAGCCGATCGCTTAGGAAGAAAAATGCCCTTTATACAATCACTTAGGGAGAAAAAGAGCCTCTAAACTTTGAGCAACACAGCTAGATGCTCCACAAGACTGTGCCCTACCAGTCTTGAGGGACTGCCTGGGTCTACTGCTAATGTCACGGCCAGCCATCTCCACCACCTGCCTCTGGCAGCAAGCAGCCTCTGGGCATCGTGTCGCTCAGGGCTCTGGCACAGAGGCACCTCTCATCTCCTCTCTCTTGCACCCTCTTCTCCTCCACATTCATTTTTCCCCTTCTCTCTGGTTTCCCCCCATAGCTTTTCTTTGCTCTTTCCTTCTTCCTTCCCTCCACCAGCCAATGCATTTCCCTCACCCAAAACCTACTTTCTGCTCATTAGGAACATGGGAGTAGGTCCCTGTTATGCTGTATTTACTTTAATTATATTATTTAGCAACCAGATGTCTTTGTAAGCTGTGAATTCTTCCATGAAGAATATATTCCTTGATAATCAAGGGCGAAAAAGTTGCAACTCCAGCTGTGACTCAAGGAACTCAATTTGTCTACATTGGTAGGTGCTTATTAAACACCTCCTTACTAAAGAAACCTCCAAACAAACGTATCAGTACATTTATTTTCATTGCTTATGGGGGTGTCTCAGCGAAAATAGGATTTGGACAGCAAACTACAGCCCAAGACTTCAGTGCCGTACCAAGAGGATGCCATGGCCGATGATGCTGACAGCTACTGCAGGCAAGAGACCTGCTACTTGTAATCAAACACTACAACTGAATACTGAAATTTTAAGTCAACTGAATATTGATCATATTTTTTACGCTATCATTAAACCGCTTGAAGATATTGTAATACCATCCCTCAGCTCCTGCAGAGCACCTACTGCCAGGGAGGCAACGTGCAGCAGCGATTACCCACAGGACAGCACGTAACGGGGTCAGACAGATGATTGCTCGCTTATCCCCTCCCGGCAGGAGCAAGGAGCCGCTGAGCACAGCGGGGGGAAGAGCCCCTCTTCTGCTGCGTGCTAATTTGGGTAATGGATGCAGGCGTTGGAGGCTAAGGAAGCAGCTTCCACCTGATGCACTCTGGGGCTTCACGCATGAGCTGACTTTTTGGATGCTCTCATTGCATTATTACTTTCGGAACAAATTGTCTTATTTTTATCCAGAGGTTCAGTTCAGGCCTTAGTTCAGTTTCTTTAATAGGTACTCCACACTCCCCAGGTTAAAAAATGAAGCCAAGTCCTCAGATCCAGCCTTGGACACGGCCAGAAGCAGCAGTTCTGGTCTCCTGCCCAGGACAGCTGGGGCAAAAGCACGCTGCCCGCACCAAGCACTGCAAGGACGGTACGGTTTTGAGCGGGGATCAGCCCGTGCCACGGGCAGACGAAGGGACAGAGAGCAAGAGGGCGGACGGGGCACTCCCCGGCGGGGGCAGCAGCCGTGCGGTGCTCAGGAGGTCCTTGCTCGCCCACAGGACCGTAAGACAGAACCAGACTTTGAATAAGCTGGGAAGAGAGAAGAAAGGAGCCCGGCTGAAGAGATGACAAAAGGAAAAGACAGCAAAGAGGACAACAGCAGCCGTGTGAGCACACGAGCCCTCAGCAGCATCTCCCGGAGCACTTCGCTCCCAAACTGCCGGAGCCGCACCGCGTTGCACCGAGCCCCGGCTCCGGCGCAGCGGTGAAGCTATCTGCAACTGCCTTGCTGGGGCCTCCTGTCAGGAGGTTTATTTACTAAACCAGGGAATAATACATCTCGTGTAACATAATTTACTGCACAATTTCACAGCACTTCTAGAAAAACTCATCCTGGTGTCACTGTGATTACCAGCTACAATCTCTTCGTCTGTCTTTTTAGCTGGATGCTGTTTTGTGCTATTTCGTCCATAATTGTAACACAGGAGAAATCACTCGATTCGTTGTTTGGGTTTTTTTTTAATCCCAAAAGATAATACCCCACTACCCTTCCCCACCTTTTCATAAATCAACACACAGGGGGTTTATGCTGATTAAATTACATCACATAATGATGCACTTTTTCAGCAGGGAAAAAAAAAAAACAACCTACAATTGTCGGGCAATTCTCCCCCCTACCTGGAGGTTTTCACAAGCGAGGTACCTGCACCCAGCGGCGAGGATGCACTAACAAGCCAAAGAAATAATACACACCAAATTGCTGAACGTGGATTTCCAGGGTTTTCCACAACCCCGTTCCCCACTTCCCAGCAATTCAGCAAAGAAGAGCAGAGGGCTGGAAAGCACTGCTTTAATTATTGCCATCAGTCTCCCAGACAAGGCACTTAAGAGCTTTAGCTGCTGTAAACACTCCCTTGATAGCAGATAAGGAATCTGCTGAAAGAGGGTTTTATGTGGGGAAACCTCAGGGGCGCAGGGGTGAGGCTGGGGAACACGCAGCTCCAAAACGGGCACGAAAGGCGGCGAGAGGGCATGTGAAAAATATCGGCCGGCTTCGCCCTGTTGCAACGACTCTGAAGTCGATGCAGGTCCACCAGGGATGCCTTTGGAGCGGGTACCGTGTTTCTCAGAATCCTCCCCCGGTCCCCAGCAGGTCGTGGTGAGGGACCTCCCCAGCCACAGGTTGTTTCTCCTCATTTAATAACCCTCTATGGATTTTTTTTCTACGAATGTGTTCCTCACTATATTTCAAAACATGTCATCGATTTGAATGTTGTTTAAATGAACTCGGGAACTGTCTCCACTGTAAATAAGTGATTGATACCAGCGATGAGTTCTGCCTACTCCTGTTAGATCCTCCCCTGGTCCCCAGCAGCTCGTGGCGAGGGACCTCCCCAGCCACAGGTTGTTTCTCCTCATTTAATAACCCTCTATGGATTTTTTTTCTACGAATGTGTTCCTCACTATATTTCAAAACATGTCATCGATTTGAATGTTGTTTAAATGAACTCGGGAACTGTCTCCACTGTAAATAAGTGATTGATACCAGCGATGAGTTCTGCCTACTCCTGTTAGAGATCAATTTGGCCCCTGCCATTCACTGCAGACAGACAAGCCGGCTTTCCTGGAAAAGGCAGCTGGACTTTGCTTCTTCCCACGTTTGGGGCCAATGCGTGCTTTTGGCAAAAGCACTGCGGCAGAGCCCAAGCTCCTCGTGCTCCCCTCCCGCAGCTCTTCACCCCGGCAAAGCCGTGGGGAGATGGCTTTCCCGGGGTGAGATGGGGAAGGAGCCCCGTCCCTGGTGCCCGCTGCCAGTGCCCCACTGAAAAGCCATTTTCTTGGAGAGACCTGGATGGGTACGTCCACACACCTCTATACGGCAAGGAGCCATTCAATTACAAGACAAGGAAAAATGTCTGAAGACCACTTTGTCCGTATGGCCGAGTCCCACCTTTATCCGTTTCAGAACAATGTGAGGACTGCGGCGCAAAACTCAAGAGCAAGTCACCAGGCTGAAGAAAACCATCTCAAAATCTCTACTTCTCTGCTTGCTCCCCTTGCTTCGCACCTTTGTTTGAATAATTAATTTATTTATTAGCTTCCCTGCTTAAAAAGTTAAGAAATAGTCAAGCATCAACAGCAGGGACATTTTACGTAGCTATTAATGTGTTTTTAATCGCAGCCTATAGCCTGCCAGTTTCCATGCACCAACCATGAAGCAATTTTTACTGGGTGAACACCACATTGATGAAGAGCTTCAAAATACTGCCCATCTACCACCAACTTTCGAGCGCTGCAATTTTTTTGCTGGCGAATCCTGCACCGAAGCCGCATGACCACGTGTATTTTTACACCTCCCGCAGCGTGGTGGCACGTGTCTGCGTGTCCATACACAGCACGTTTCAGTAAAATGTATGGACGCGTTATGGCAATAACAGCTCAGAGGGTAACTCTGAGCCCTTTATTTTGAAGGCAAGCAGGTAAAGATGAATGATGATAAACAGAAAAGGGGGAGCCACCAGTTCACGTTGCTGGCAAACCTCCCAGTGACCCGTTTATAATGACTAGAGCGTCACGCAGAGAGCTTGACTTCTTATATAGAAAATGCTTAAAACAGTGAAACCGTGGAGCCAGGCTCTGAAGCAAAGGAGTCAAAGAAATATCATGGAGCATCCTGAAGGAGGGCTGCGAAACCAGTGCCTGAGCTGGAGCTGCCACGTCCTCAGCTGTCCCCCGAGGCCATCCCCGGCACCGCTGCCTCTGCCCTCTTCCCAGGTACTGACTCACGGGGTGTTTCGCCCAGGACTTTTTTACAAATGCACAAAAAGCTCTTTCCCAGGTGTTTCCAACTAGAGCTCCTACTTTTAGTTACTAAAAACACCACCATGCATTTCTGTCTCAAGCCTCTCGACTCCTGCTACTAAAGCAGCCTCGGTCAGCAGCCTCGCAGGCTGGGGCAGCCTGCTTTTATGGGGGCGGGGGGAGAAACACCGCAGAGAGGAACTAAAAAGGCTGATGAATAAATACACAGTCTCCCTTGAGACTTCCATTTTGTTCTTCCCTTAAAAAAAGAAGAAAATAAAAGAATCAACAAAACCAATTCTTTTTTTTCTGCAAAGCCAGCTGAATCAGCTCCTCCAGCACTAGTGCATCACCCCAATTTATTACAGCAAAGTATGCTGTAGCAGTTTAATAGGGGCCAGAAGCATTGCGTGGCTTCTTCCGGGGTGGAAAAAGGGCCAAGACCACAAATGCAAGGCTGGGAGCAGACCATACAACCAGGACGCATCAATCTAGCGAGAGGCCAGTCCTCCTGGGGCAGTTCAGCAGCTATCAGCCTGGTATCACACCTATATAGCTTCAGAAAACATAAATATGAGACTTAACTTCCCAACACAGCACCCCACCTCCCCCTTTCCTTCCCCAGCACCCGTATCTGGTGCGACACCAGACGCACCGCAAAAGGCTCCCCAGGACCCGCGGGTCACGATGGCGGATGCATAGGACCTACCACTGGGTGCCACAGAGGATGTAAATATTTTATCTTATTTTAAAAAGCACAGGTTTGCTGAAGGGAGTTGACTGCAAAAAATAACAACCTTGTTCTTACCTCCTTCAACCCCCCGCGCCCTCCCAATTTAATAATCTCTGATTATTAGTTGGCAAAAGCAAAACCATCCTCCAGGTGGAGGGATAAATATCGGACAAAATCACCTCAGCGGTGACCTGGCCTGTGAAAAACGCTTCCAACTCCTGCAGAAGGGATCAGAAACAAAAGGACATTTTCCTCTCTCCTTCAGCCCGAGACCCTGCGAGCAGCCAGGCAATCTCCGGACTTTCTGTAGTTGCTCTCATTTTGCTTAAAACGTGCCCAACCGCCACGGGGGGACGGTTTCACAGGCGCAGGTTGCTCCATAAAACCACCATCACGAGCGTGCTAAATCCCAGCCTCCTGCCTCCAGCTCCGTCCCGGGCACCGGCGCACTGCCGGCACGCAGCTTTGCCGTAAACCTTCAAGAAAAGCAATTATGTATCTCTGATGGAAAACACCTTCCTTCCTCCGCTTTCTCTGATAATTTGATGCCGCATCATCACACAAAAGCGTCTCAATATTTTATATAGCAGTGTAAAAACTTATGAGCGAAACCCCCACAGACACCCCGTGCTGGCAGAGGCAGACCTCCAGTCCCACAAGACTGGTTTAACTGGTGTCCCTGCTTCTCTACCACGCTGCAGCACCTTTTGCTGCTGTCCAAACGCACCCGACATTTCACGCCCTGAGGACCATCACGCCGGGGGGAGCTCACCCCTTTCACAAGCGCTTTGACGAGCCATCGGGGTGAGCAAGGCTGCTGGTGTTACTTGCGGGAGTAATTCAACCGATTTTGTAAAGGTTAGGACAAAATTAAGATTAAACTTTCATGCTCTCAATACTTCCTTTTTTTTTTTTTTAAAGGTATTTTGAAGAAATTATTGCTGCAATAAAGGAAAGGACAAATACATGTCAGTAATAGAAAACAAATTTATATTCCTGTCCTG
>NW_009215491.1:139800-144431 GCF_000690835.1 Fulmarus glacialis
TGCCGCGCTGCGCCCCTGGTCGCAGGGGACGCCCCGGCCCGGCCTCGCTTAATGGGAACTTCTCATCCTCTCCTGCCAGGCCAAGTTTCCACCTGGAGATTTGATATTTGCCTTCATGGCTGGTTCTTAATCAAATAGGGTACTTTTAGAATGAAATTACTGTGGCTGTATTATGGATATAAGACATCTCGCTTCAAGGGCATAAGCCAACCATTAAATGATGGACATTAGAAAGAAAGTTTCCTTTCTTCCTAACGTCCATCATTTATTACGTCCCGACGATGAGCAAGTTATTACGTCCCGACGGTGCCGCTCGCGTTTCTGCCCGGAGAACGCCGCCTTTGCACGGCACTGCCCACCTTTGCCCGAGCACCTGCATCCCACCTGGCAGGCGGGACTTGGTCTTTCTGCACCACCCCTTCCCCTGGGGACCCGCGAGCCCCGAGCACCCGGCCCCCCCGCACGCCCTCCCCCTGGCAGAAAAGCGAGCGGGGGTCACACCAGGGACCATGGTAGAGGACGGGACTATTTATATTTAGCAGCTCAGACCCCGCTGCCCAAAGAGGCTGTGGTTCTCCAGTCCCGACCACGTACCCAGGAAGCCCCCAGAGCTTCGCCGTTGCCTTCAGCCACGTCAGGATGAAGCTCTGAGTTTGTTTCTGGCCCTCAGAGGCACCTAATTTCCACCCTCAGGGATGTGCTGTGATTTGGGAGGGCTGCCAGGTGCCGTCCCTCTCCCCTCCCTGGAGAACACTACCGTAGCCACGTGCAGCCGCTCTTCTTTGTTATCGCCACTTTTTAGGGTCGTGAAACCACCTAAAACTCGCACCAGCAGCTGCCCACCAGCCCGCCTGCCCACCGCGGGTCGGATCTGCTGCGCAGCACCCAGAATTGCTGTTTCTGGGGAAGATCTACCGAGATCAGAGCAAGGAGGAGAGGCCCCTTCCAGCACCCTAACTTCATTCAAACTACCTTTGCACCTCCAGGCCGTGGCAGGCTCCCGATGAACAAGGTCCCATCGCGTGCACCCGTAAAACAAGTGGTTCAGCTGAGAAGGCAGGGACTGAGCTACACCATATAAAGTTATGGGCCATCATTTTTAGTGGCATTTCTGTGCGGTTACTTTCAAATTATCCATTATCCTCAGTTTTCTTTTTCTCCCAGCTTGAAGATAATTCAAAAATAACTTGATTACACACATTTCCCATCAGTGGCAGCAGTACTGAAGGAGAAAAAAAAAAAAAAAAAGATTTTCCTTGTTACTGTCTAGTGCTCAATTTTCTGATCTGATTTTTTTCACGCATTTAATACAGCTTGTTAAGTAGCAATATAATCAAGAATGGCAAGTATGGAGACCAGTTTTACAGCAATTAAATCATCTCTAAAGAAACCAGCAATAAAAGAGTCAGAAAGAAAATCTGATCCTGCTGGAAATCCATTCATTTTAAAGAGGACAGACTTGCTAGACTGATTAAATCAGCCGAGGCACTATATAAAATAACTGGGTGGGGGGAAAGGGCTGGTTAATTATTATGCTATAAACATGAATATTGCAAACCTAAGTATTTGCGCAGATTAAGTCGGGCGTGTGTTTTTCCAGTGACAAATCTGAGAGATCTCTGGCCGGAACAACAGGTGTATATAATACATACACACACACGCAGAGTATATACATTACACGCCCACGCTGTATATAACACACAGTAATTAAAAACAGGCAAACACGAATCCAAGACTAACGCCTCCCAGCAGTTACCGCCATGAAGTCGGTTGCAACGACCCAACGCCCGCAGAAAAGAGGCGGCTGCCGCCGCCTGCACGCGACAGCGCGGGACGCAGAGCACAGCCCGCGCTGGGGAGCGGGGCGGCACCGTTCCCCTTCTCCGAGACTTTCCCCCCGGCCAAGGGGAGCCGGTATTTCTTCTTCCTGGTGAAGCTCCCGGAGATCCATGAGTAAGGAACCACCAGCACCCGCAGGGCTACTGATATTCTTTTCCTCCACCCACGTAACCATTTTTAATTAACAACAGTTGGAGTATCTCTACATTATAAATGCGAGCGCAAGGGATAATCGCATTATTTGTATAAAAATATTACTTTCGAAAGGTTTTAAAAGTAGACGTTCTGGGGTCAGGCAAGGAAATGCTTAATATGTATAGAGTTCTTAAATATTGCAAAATTTGGACTCTTACAACCCACCTCTTGTATTACCTTTCACTTTTTTTAATATTTTATAGTGCTGTTTTAATTTTTTATGGTAAATACTGCCTACACACCATCGCTAAGCAGCATTTCAAACGGCAGAGGTTAATCCGCGTACACATCCCCCTTGAAACAGCCCAGCATCCCCTGCCACGCGCCAGCAATCAAAGTCACACAGCCCATTCCTTCATTTAAAGGAGTGAACTCCACTGCGCGTGGTTTTAGGGGTAGGTGGCACTCCTCAGGCAAGTCAAAGCTTCGGGATTCTCCTGCGTTACACCAGATTATACCAGAGCAATCAGGTCTTCAGAACTCTTTAAATATTCATGTTAACATCAACCACAGAAAGCCAGCAACAGCCAAACCGACTGACACAGAGAGCATTCAGCAACAGATGTGTTGGGAAATGATTTTGACTGGGCAGGTTATATGTGTACTTATATTTATACATACATAAATGCATACACACACACACATATATATATATTTAGGCACACAAGCACTGAATCTTTCCATTAATTTTAGGGATGTTAAAAAAAAAAAAGAGAAAGGATGCAGACTTTGAAAATCACAGATGTCACAGAAAAGGCTTACAAGGGAGGAGTAGCATCCTTCCCCGCGTGTTGCAGGGAACTGCCAGTTCTGCAGCCCCTTATCTAATGGTGCTGCTTTTGGCAAGGGGAGAGGAAACGCTAGGAAGCCGGGAGGAGGAGAAAGCTGTCCCAGCACAAAACGCAGCAAACTGGAGCAAGAAAAAACATTTCAAACAAAAGAGAATAACAGGAGGACTGGGGAAGCACTGAAAGGTTTCCCGTGGTTCCCTACCGCTTCCTACAGCCTCTCTTCTTTCCGGAATTCCTCTATAAAACACGTACCATCTTTTCATAACATTAGCATCGTTTTCACAGCGTTGCATACTATCTTGGTTTTCTGTAATGCAACACCTCTCCCAAACAGAGGGGATCCCAAAGGCACTCCAGGACATTCACAACCTAGAAGCGAACGAGAGAGCCCAGCGCGCCGGGAGGGACTACTCCGAAGCGGTGAGATGCTCGCTGCTGGGGACAGCCATAGGTTTGCCGTTTCCATTAAACACATGGAAAATTGTAACAGTGATAGCAAAACCATCACTTCTTTAGCAAAACGGAAATATAAATATATGTCCCCAAGTACGCCCAGGCCGGGGTAGCCCAGACGCCCGTGAGGCCCCGTCCGGAGGTGCAGGGACCGTGCTGGCCCTCGGCATCCCTCCGCGGGGAGCGGGCAGGGATGCTGCCCTGCTGGGGGGTCCCCAGCCCGTGGCTCGGAGCTGCCTTCGACAAGTTGTCATTAGCACCCTCCTCCCGCTTTCCTCTGGTTTCTGTCTATCTAGGTCATTAGCTTCAAAAACACTGCATGGAGGATAGGAAAAGGGCTTATAAGAAAAATAAACACATCTTTGTTTGCTTTGAAAATGGAAACTATAGGATTAAAGGTATCTGTATAAAAACGAGTATCACAGATGAGCTGGAAGCTGTTTTGTTTTTTAAATCAAGAGAGTGAAGACCCAAAGGTATGCGCTGTGCCCTGTTAATCCACCAGCTATTTGAACACCCTAATCCTTTACTTTGTTCACCCCCTTTCTTTTTATTTTCCTACCCTGACTACTTACCGTCTCTTCATAAGCAGCAATCTTTACCTACAGCACAGATCTCCTTTCCCGTTGTCGGAAATATTTACCTTGCAACTTCATGCTGCTCCTGGTTAGCTGCAAAGATGCTTCTAAGCTGAAAATCTGGATAACTGGAGAAGACCAAAGTGAATGAGCAAACACTGCCTTGGACTACACGGACTGGCTCATCCTCAGACATACTGAAATCCAGCAGCGACTGGGAGCCTTAGACAAAACCACTTGAGTCCCAATCACAATTTGACCGGCATAATGTTGTCTTCAAGGGCATTAAGCCCTGCTACCCACACAGGGAAAGGAAAAAAGAGAGTCACAGGTTCAAAGGTATTATGCTACGAAGTTGTTATTCCAATTTGGTGACTGCTGCCTTCTTTCCCCCTCCTTGTTATTTTGGTTATTCCCCCTTCAGTCATGTCTCGGTGAGATGCTAACAGGCTGCCAAATAAACCCTTTGGAGAACATAAGGACGTTACATGCTTCACGATTCCTAAAGAAAACATCTAGTACTGTATTAAGGATTTTACGTAGTTCCATTTAGCTCTTGGGCACTAGCATTAAGCTCCCACGAACGACGACTCCCCGCAAAGCCGTGCCCTCTGCTTGCGTTCTGCACCCTCCACTCAACCTCCGCTCCTCCTCCCCTGCCCGGGGCGGCCGCGGGGGCACGGAGGCGAAGGGCGTCTCGGGCGGACAGGCCGAGGGCTGCGGGGCTCGCCCTGCTCGCTCCTGCCAGGCGCTGCCTGACCCTCCGAGGGCGTTC
>NW_009215491.1:144526-145004 GCF_000690835.1 Fulmarus glacialis
TGCTTTCAAACTGCTACTATAATTTTTTAATAAACTACACTTGTCCAAAATGGCAGGGTATTTAAGAGAAAATGACACTAATTTATGCAAAAGTAAATGATATAATTGCAATATTCATTTCCACCTCAAGTCAATTTTCAAGGTGGCAATGGGAACCAATATGGCTTTAATGGGAAACATCTGGCAGGCAAATCCAAGGAGAGATGCTGAGTGATCAGAAAACGCAACGACTGCGAAGAGACTTGGCCAATTCTGCTGCAGAGGCAAAGGCAGACACCGTCACCACCACCCACACGCCTGCGCGTGGGCTCTCCAGAAAGCAAGGCTTGTTTTCCCTACCCGAATTCAACCCATGGAGGAGAGGAAACTCAACAGAGTGCCGCAGACGTGGCGCGGCCACCACCCCAAAAGGAGTCCTCCGGGAGAGATGCATGACTTGGTAAGTACCACTGGTGGCAGCGGCAGGGGGAAAAAACCT